>NC_049997.1:8561404-8562831 GCF_000003815.2 Branchiostoma floridae
AGCATTTAGCATAGCTACTCCCCCTAGTGGTATTTACTGTCCCTATAGTTCTAAAATGCTGTACATGAACTAGAAATGACCATGTTTTTCTATCCCAGGGACTGGTGAAGATATTTTCCGACAGAAAGCCTCTACTGTACAGTACTGAGCAGTTAAGTAGCAGGCAGTGTAGCAACTCTGCCTAGTGATACTTGTTGTCCCTGCAGGTTCTAAAATGCTGTACATGAACTAGAAATGACCATGTTTTTCTATCCCAGGGACTGGTGAAGATATTTTCCGACAGAAAGCCTCTACTGTACAGTACTGAACAGTTAAGTAGCAGGCAGTGTAGCAACTCTGCCTAGTGATACTTGTTGTCCCTGCAGGTTCTAAAATGCTGTACATGAACTAGAAATGACCATGCTTTTCTATCCCAGGGACTGGTGAAGATATTTTCCGTCAGAAAGCCTCTACTAGTACTGTACAGTTAAGTACGTAGCAGGCAGTGTAGCAACTCCACCTAGTGATATTTACTGTCCCTACAGTTCTATAATGCTGTACATCAACTAGAAATGACCATGTTTTTCTATCCCAGGGACTGGTGAAGATATTTTCCGGCAGAAAGCCTCTACTGTACAGTTACCAAGCTTCCCTGCCCCGACTACCACTGCCCACCGTCCAGGGAACCATCAGTCGGTACCTCAAGTCCGTCCGGCCTCTCATGACCGATGACCAGTACAAGGAGATGGAACAGTTGGCCATAGACTTCCAGGAAACCCTGGGTCCCAGACTGCAGAGGTACCTGCTGCTCAAGTCCTGGTGGGCCACCAATTATGTAAGTTTCATTACTTACATTCATGTTTCCTTGCTAACTAGATACTAGTACGTTTACTAAAACGGTTCTTTGCATGAAATTTAATCTTTTTTGGTAAATGTCATTATGGAAAACTAAGCTTTATCCAACCAACGCTTAAGAAAGTTGGGACTTGTGTGACAATGTATAAAAAACCTTATGATTCAAACTTTCACCAGTAATTTAAAAAGGCCATTCTTATCCTGTATGATATCATTCATTGTATCTTCTACACAGGGTTCTAGCCAGTATCCGTCCTTCTGTCCTTTGACAGAATTTTGATGCCCGGGATGGACAAATATTTTCCACATTCCATCTTCTTTGACTGACAAAAAATAGCATGAAAAGATATTGATTGAACCAAACTGAGTCTACCAGCAAAATTTGCCGCACAAAATAAAGGAATAAGCATTTCAGAGGGTCAAGACTTCAAAAAGGCTCTGGGGGAGCATACCCCTTGGACCCCTTTGGGATTGGAGCGTCGCACCTTTGACAGAATTTCCATTCAAAATCCAAAGGGCGGAAAAAATCAGGCTGGCTAGAACACTGCTTCAACAGGTATAGTGAAACAAAGTTTGTTATGACATATGAACCC
>NC_049997.1:8562931-8576271 GCF_000003815.2 Branchiostoma floridae
CCCATCATGGTGAACAGTAACTACTACGCCATGGACGCCTATCTTTGTCCACCCCACGCAGAACCAAGCCGCCCGCGCCGCCAACGTCATCTACTCCATGCTGCTGTTCCGCAGACAGGTGGCACGAGAAGAAGTCAGGCCTGTAAGTTTTGTCAACGCAATCAAACATTAGAATAGTTAGAACACGGCTCAAGGCCTTCTATTGGGAAATAGAGTCACTCCGGCGAAGTTTTAGAACATGGCTACTATTCCAAAGATTTTTTTTCGAGATGAGTCAATGACAATTCATATTTAGGATATCACATTATATTCAAAGTGTTTGTATTTAGGATATCACCATTTATATTCAAAGAACGTACCTCTCTTGGTTAAGCAAAATTGATATTCTATTCTCGTTTCCACAGATGTTTTAATTACCATATCAGGCACTTGAGCATGACCTGTCATCTTAGATGGGCATGCCTAATTGTCAAAGCTGTCTCCGTCTAAAGAAGTGTGGTACTTTGAAAAAAAGTGTGGTAACTGCTCTATTTTATGATGAGTTCATAGTACCACACTTTTTTCATAGTACCACACTTATCTGCACTAAGGGGGTATTGAAGTATTGAAGGGGTCTGACTGGTTGAGGGGTAGTAGCCATGTTCTAACTGTTAGATAACAGAGTACTTTATACACAACCAAATGTTTTTTTTTTTACCAAATTTGAAAGCCAAAATGTTGGTGACTTGGGCAATACTGGATAACTCTGATTTGGACTGCAGCTACAAAAATGTAGGTGCCACTGCTACTGAAGAATATTGCATTCCCAAACATCTTTTCGTGGCTTTCGTGAAAACATCACTTGGTTGCGTTAAAAAACTTTGTAATCTTGTGAAACTATTGACGAAGGGTTTGTAATTGTCGAGAAAAAGGTCTGCATAGGCAGTTTACATCTCTCTGCAAATAAGCAAACAAATATTAGTATAATTGTTTCTTAAAATCTTCATCCTTAAAATTCCATAAACAAAATGAAAAGTTTTTTGACCGTTTCAAAACCATATCCAGTTGCTTGAGTAACTATTTTTGGCGTATATTATTACCTGGATGTCTAACCTACATCGACGTAAAATGAAAAGGCATATAGAACAGTCACTGCACATGCAAAAGTTATTCAGAAAGTTAAAATTTCTTCCTTGTCTCAGTTTTTCTTATGTTTGTCTCTTGTAACTCTCATAATCCCGCATGGTCATTAATTTTTTTTGTTATTTTTATCTTAATGATGTTACCAGCGTATGATTAGCTTCACTCAGGTATGTTTTTTTGTGGGGTTATTGACAGGATTTTCCTGTCAAAACACTATCTTGCACCATTGATAAGAAGTTTTTAAGCACTATTGACAGGATGCTCCTATTCATTAGTCTGTACAAAAATGTATCTTGCACTTTGACTGGATGCTCCTTCAATAAGAGTCTTGCACTATCAGCGTGCAAAATACACACTTGCACATTGCAACCACTTTTTGCTTGGTGCAACTTACTTCTAAACTCAGGTTGCACAGGGTGCAACTTAGATTAAAGTTGTACTATAGATAAGGAGATTTAAATGAGCTGTTGTAGACAGTATTTCATCAATAATTGGGACTATGACAATTAATTTGACCGTACACCTGCACATTTTGGTATTATTGTACCCTATCCCCCTTTTTTGTCTTGTCTAAATCCAGGGATCATAACAAAAATGTGGATAACCAAGGAGCTTTTATATGATAAAAGCTCCTTGGGATAACTAAAGGAGAAGCTACAATTCTTTGACAGGCATCTGCCATGTACAAAACTAATTCTGTCTTGTCCTATTCTTAATGTCTCCATCTTGACTGTCCCATGCAGATCCTGGTGTCCAATGCAGTCCCTTTGTGCTCCTGGCAGTATGAGAGGATGTTCAACACCACACGTATTCCTGGAGTTGAGACAGGTATGGTTGTAGACTGAGATTTAAACTCACTGACGAGGGATACTTAGATGCTCTCTGAAACATCAGATCGATAATCATTACAAAATCAGTCGTTTAGTTGAATTTTGCATTGTGTAAAAAAACTATTCATGATGATAGATGCTGACATTGTTTTTGACATGGTTTGAAACATCTTCTAATCTTGAAAGGATGACAAACATAATAGCATACATGTATGGTAAAATGTCTTGATAAATGCAATATTTATAATTAAGTAACTATTATGAAAGTCACTCTGCTGATTTTTATATGGTTAACAGGTTAGTGTTCCAACATAAGAAACAGATCTGAATTTGATTCCCTTAGATTATAACTTGAAGAGTTCACGCAATGTTGACGTACAGAAAGCCATGAATTCAAAGAGATATGTTTGTTTTATTTTTGTTACAGTAATGAAAACAACTTTGTATTTTCCTTCTCAGACTCGCTACGCCACTGGGACGACAGTAAACATGTGGTGGTTTACCACAGTGGACGTTACTTCAAGCTGCCTGTCTACTTCCTAGGCCAGCTCATTCGCCCCTGTGAGATCCAAGCGTAAGTACAAAAAATTTCCTACAAATTATTCCTCTCTTTTTGAGGTGTATATTGTCAATTTGAATGTCTTCCTCTGTTGTGTATAAATGAAAAGTATAAAAGAGCTACTTGCTGAAGTGCTGTTTTTGTACAGCTTTCAGTCCTCCAAAGTGATATTTGATTTGCAATAAGACGTAGCCTGATGATGTGTCACAATAATGTTACATGTCTTTGATAAAAAATGAAACAGTAAGGAGTTAAAAGAACACTATGGCTACATGTATATTTAGAGGCTTTAAAATATGCATATAATGTACGCAGGAGACAATTGCAACAGGAATACATACAATGTATATGTTTTTTTTTTAAATTACAGGCAAATTGATAACACTTTGCTGAAAAGTGTGATGATTATGTTACATGACAAGTTTAGTAAAAATTAAAACAATAAGGAGTGAAAAAGAACACTTGGCTATGTTTACATGCTTTATAAGATGCATGTGCCAGCCATACCCCTATTTAATGAAGAAGATGATTAACTGAAGGAATTCATCAAACATTTTGCATACAGACAAATTGAGAAGATTTTGCTGGACAAGTCCGAGCCTGCTTTTGGCGAGGCCCATCTGGCGGCCATGACGGCTGGGGAACGCGTCCCGTGGGCGAAGGCTCGACAGAAGTTCTTCAGCAAAGGTGTGAACAAGTCCTCACTGGATACCATCGAGCAAGCGGCATTCTTTGTGACACTAGATGAAGAGGAAGCAGACTATGACACGGTAAAAGAGGTTCTTTTGATAAATATTACTCCCCTAGTGTTTCTTGTTTTTGCATGTAGTTGTGCAATTTAACACACCTAAAGCTTGACAATGTCTAAGCCCTTTTGGTTTTAATTCACATTTATTTGCACTTGTTTAAAATGAAAATCGTCATGTATGCATGTTGGCTTTAGTGTGTAGTATAATATTATGTAATGTCCTAAGGGCCTAGGAAAAAGATGTGTTTTCTGTTTCCCTACCTACCCTAGAAAAACCTACCGACCTAGCCTTTTTTTTTTGAGTGGGCAGTGGAGTCACATAGCTTCCACTGTCAGCCTGCTTCCTATTGAAGTAAAAACACAGCTTGTCCTATCTGATAATATTTATCACTAGAGTTTTGGCCAACCTGAAAGTGAAAAAAAAAATACAAGAAAATAAAGATAATCCCTACCTACGACCCTAGTTCTTTTCAGGACTGAAACAGGAAACAACATTTTTTTTCTTAGGCCTTATATGATATCTACCCATTCTTTGGAAGTGGCATGGAGAAATCAGCATCACTAGACTAAAAATTGAACCGATTGTGCTTTATTTTTCCTTGTTGCAAACAAATGTGGATTTGCAGAGTTTTAAAACGGCAGGGGTTTCAAAGGTAAGCTTTGTGTTTTTTTTAGTATAAAAGGATACCAATACTGTAAATCCCTTTAACTTTGCAGTGGTTTTATTTTGGGCAATGAAGGAAAAGGGGGCTGTTATGAATTGGCAATTCTTTAGTACAGTTACTGTAGTATCAGGGCTCGAAATTCATTTTTGGGATTAGGTGCCCTGGTGCACACAGCTTAAAAGATTGGGTGCACCAAAAAAATGTTTGAGTGCACCGCTTATATTCAAATAATAACCTAATGATAAAACTTAGTTTTAAGCTTTCATGATGATGATGAAAACTTAGTTACAAATTATCAAATTATTAAACACGTACCATGACAGACATTTCTATCATCTTTCTAACACTTAGATGTCAAGAATATGATGTATACTAGTATACTTTGATATCTTTACCTACGTAAATGCAAGAAAATATTTGGGTGCACCCTGTGCACCCTCAGAAAATAATTGGGTGCACAGCTCCAATTTTGGGTGCACCTGGGTGCACATGCACCCAGTATTTCGAGCCCTGAGTATAAGCCTATTCGCAATTACCGGCGCGAAATGCATGACGGGTAAAATCCGCCATTTTGGGAGATAACTTGCCAACCCAGTGTTGCGTCACGCGTGTGTAGTGTCAGCGTTTGTTTAAGGAGATGGCGCTCCGCGCCGCGCCGTGCGGCGCCACAGGTGTTCCCACCTGACAGGTACGAACGTACACCTGTTCTAAAGAAGATTCTAGAACTGTCAGTTAAGAATAAAGATAATTTTAAGTTTTTGAAGTCTGGTGTAAGACGTGTGTTTGTGTTTTACTGACAGTATATGAAGTAAGTGGAGTTTTTTTTTTTTTCATTTTCGTTCCGGCCGTAATGGATGAGGAGGCGGAAGTTTATACACATGAAGAGCTAAGACACAGGACGGTTCTTCATAGTTATACTGCTAATTTGCTAATGCAGTTCTAAAATTGATTGGTTCATGGCAGTTATAAGCTCTGATTGGTTCCTGACAGTAGAAGAAGAAATGAAAAGAAGACACCAGCAAGAGCAATTTTATCCATATCGGGAAAACATAATTATTGTGAGCTCCTACTGCTAGTTTGTCTGTTCGATAAATCATTTACCATTACACAAGCCACTTCATGAACAAAGGCAAAAGTAAGATCCCGTTGATTTTATTCCAAAAAATATGTTACTACATCACCACCAGTATGGCAGCATAAAATGTACAGAACTCACAACTTAATGTATGAAAAATGTTTGAGAAGACATTTGAGGACATGTTACAGAAAGGATCCACTTTTATCTATTACATCTTCATTACATTGTCATTATTATCATCGGTCACAGTTTCCTGCTATCACAACCTAATCAGTAAAGGATCATTAAAAAAGTCACTGGCACTCAGCTGCCAGCAATTCAATACAGTTTATCTCTGCCAACTTGAATGGTTAGTATGCCAACTGTTTATTTGACCAAGTCTGGCTGCAGGTTCCGAACCAATGCAGCACAGACCTTGATAATGTCATCTACTGCTGACATGAGTGTTATGGGAAATGTACCCTCCAGGATTTTGAAGTCCTTCAGTCGATTGTTAGCACGCTCTACGCGGATCCTCAAGTTTGCAACAGTTTTTGTTTTCTTTACTTTGTCTCTTGTCATGTGTCGCCTCCCCTATGCTGCTGGTGGTATTTCTAGTGTTGCATTCAGCAGCATCAGGTCCTCCTGGATTGGAAATCCCCTATCTGCCATTATTTCTATAACGTCATTTGGATCAACCAAATCTAAAAAGCCACAGTCCCAGGTAATGAACACATCAGAGGCTCTTCCGCCATAGGTCTTTGAAAGAAAGGAGATGTGCCCATTTGGTGTGATCCCTACAAACGGCTTTAAAGTATTGTGTTTTTATAGTCATACCATGCGGAGGCTTGTAAGTCTAAAGATCTAGGTCTCTCAATAAATATTTCTGTACAATCAATTATGCATCTTATTCTACTACATTGTTTCTTGAACTGTGGTGGCAAGGTCTTGGAAATTGCAGCTCTACTTGGCCATACTATCAGTGGTTGTAGTGTAACAGACAGGAAGCGAACCCAAGTGTTGGCAATCTGTGAGCAAGAACAGTTTTGTCCAACCATGGGTCTTTCTTGTCAGTGGGAAATGCATAGCTGGAAAGGTTGGGGACAGTTGCATCATCAAAATCCTTTTTTTGTTCCATGTTTTTATTTGGACATGTCCCTGACTTCCTTTTTTTAAAGTTGATACAAGAAGGTTGAAACCGCCTCGGTTGATATGTTCCATTACCGCAGCCGACCACTGCACACAGCCTCATGTTGAACTCCGGCACCTTAAAAAAAAAAGTAAGAAACATTAAAGCAAATATCAACACTTAAACAAAAAATACAGCTTTAAAGCGCAATACACTTCAATGCACATTCTACATGCACCCCTCCCCACCGTCACGTTTGCATAACTTGCAGCGACCTTGCTTGCACATTTATTAGTACAATTTTTCAACCTAAAACACCAGTTTAATACTAATACGGACATCCAAGCCATTTACTGCGATTATTAGTGTACTCGCTGTTGGTTCTTAACATTTTTTTATCTTTCTAATCGAAGTGTTGGTCACAGTACGAAAGCTCCTCAGTCAGTGCAAGCGGGGTCATGTCCGGACACGAGAGATCACGAGACAGTGACCATATAGGCTTTCATTATTGTGAAGACACAAGGTCGTGCATTTTAGCTAACATTTTTACGGTTTATAACATACGTAGGTTAAAATTTCCTAATTATGTCTCACTGGTAACCTTTACAGACAAAAACCTGGCTGTAGTGAGAATGGACAAAAATTCTAGAAGTAAGCGGCAAAGATAGATGGCATCGTGCATGGGGGAGGGCCAGCGTTATCACTAACTGTGGTAACACTTGCTTGGATACCGTCAAAAAACGTACCGTAAATTCCTCTGAAGCGAAACTGAACACGGTGTTTCAGGTACACAAGGTTTACGACATCGTTGGAACATCAGATCCAGGCGGGTAGCTGCCGTTAACGCCGTGTAGAGGCTAAAAATCTCGACACTTGAACATTGAACCTGGACACACGCTGCCCTTTCGAACGCGACTTGTTTATCTCACTTTTTTCGTTGCTAAGGAAATTCCGCGCATGCGTACTGGTAAATGCAAATAGGCTTATACAAGGAAGTTACTGATGTCAGGAGTTTGCAGTAAAGCAAACACTGCATGTGACCATCACAAAAAAAAATAGAATGTAAAACAATTTTAGTTGTAAAAATAGAATGTAAAACAAGTTTTACGATTTGCAGTAATCTATTTCTCCCTTTGAGAACATTTCTGTTTTTGACAAGACTACTCGTTTTTTTTTTTTACTTCATGAGCCCAAGATAAAAAGGTGATGAAATAGAAGAGACTAAGTCTTCAATATCAGAATTTCCCATGCCTGTCCAAAAAATGTTGGATCATCACAATGCTTTTTTCTAGAGAGTCTGCAATTTTACTTAACCTTCTGCTTATCACAATGTGTTTTTTTCCTGTCTACTTTTGCTGCTTTCAATGATTGGACAATCTACATGTAGTCCTTTGATGACTTGCTTGAAAAGGCTGGAAATACAAATGAGGAAATAGGGGTATGTGCTCTCAGCCTGACGACAAGCGCTGTCTTTATATTTGGTTGCGGTTTCTTCTTCTTACTTTAACAAGCTAACTCAATTCTTTTATGGAGGTGTGTAAATCATAAATGATAATGGTGTATATTTGGAATCATGTACATTATGTATATTGAAAAGAACTGGTCATGAATTCGAAGTTTATGGGTCTTAAATGGTTTATCATAAAGCAAATGACATTTATCAAGATACAGATACAACAGAAAGTGATTGGGAAACTAAGGTACAGACTAGTGGTTGGGAGAAACAATTTACTAACTGAATATGGTGAAGTTACATTAAAAAAAGATTATGAAGTGAGAGAGGGCTTGTCTACCTGGCTTTTCCCTCCATTCTGGATGGAAATTTGCTTGTGTTAAATGGGATAAACAACAATTCGAACAGAGTCTAAACTTCATGGCATGAAATTTTGGTAGGCTTAAAATAACTGATTTAAAGACTAACAGCAATGATTATCCCCTAAGTAATGAGCACGACAGAAAAAACTATAAGCTGGAGACAGCTGTGATCAACTTGCACACATGGGGGAAATTTTTTCATTGTTGTGTTCTTCATCTTTCCTCTCCATTCACATACAGGATGGGGACAATACCATGGTGTCGAGTTACGCGGAGTCCCTGCTCCATGGGAAGACTTACGACCGCTGGTTCGACAAGTCCTTCACCCTCGTCGTGTACAAGAACGGACGTATCGGCTTGAACGGCGAGCATTCCTGGGCCGACGCACCCATCATTGGACATCTGTGGGAGCACACTATGTACTGGGACGGAAAGGGCATTGGGTAACAGTCATGCTCTATATCTAGTCTGTATAACTATATTCTTTTTTTAAGTTCCTTTAAGTCTATAGTATATAAGTCTACAGTATATCATCATCACTTCTTCTTCCTGCTACAAATAGATGTGGAGAGTAGCTAATTAGATGATTTCAAAGATGAAAATGAAGTCTTGAGATATTTGTTGGCTTTAGAAAATAGATGCCTAATCCCTAAGGCATAAGTCTTCCCTATGTAATATGAGAGTAACTTCAAGTATAACATTAAGTGGAGTATATACTAAGGTAACGCCAAATCATAGCATGGCGGATCACATCATCATTGCACGCCAGATCGCGGCACACCGGATCACAGCACTGGTTCAAGATCACTAATCTCTATTAGAATTTATTAGAATCTATACATTCTATGTCCTGGCAACAGGTATGGTGAGGACAAGAACACCCTAGGAGAGGCGTCCCTCCCCCTGTCTCCACCCCTACGACTGAAGTGGGACATCTCTGAAGAGTGTAACGAGGTGATCGAGTCCCAGCTGGTCACGGCGAATGCGCTGTCGGAAGACGTGGACATGCAGCTCATGGCCTTTAAGCACTACGGCAAGGATGTGTGCAAGAAGTGCCGCATCAGTCCTGATGCCTGGATCCAGATGGCTCTGCAGATGGCTTACTTTAGGGTAGGTGGAACTATTCTTCTGGTGACCTTTCCATTGTAAAGACATGCAGCTGATGGCCTTCAAGCACTACGGCAAGGACGTGTGCAAGAAGTGCCGCATCAGTCCCAATGCCTGGATCCAGATGGCTCTGCAGATGGCGTACTTTAGGGTAGGTGAAGCTATTTTTCCGGTGACCTTATAATTCCATTGTAAAGACATGCAGCTCATGGCCTTTAAGCACTACGGCAAGGATGTGTGCAAGAAGTGCCGCATCAGTCCGGATGCCTGGATCCAGATGGCTCTACAGATGGCGTACTTTAGGGTAGGTGAAACTATTCTTCTGGTGACCTTATAATTCCATTGTAAAGACCTGCAGCTCATGGCCTTCAAACACTACGGCAAGGACGTGTGCAAGAAGTGCCACATCAGTCCCGATGCCTGGATCCAGATAGTTCTTCATCTTCAGATGGCGTACTTTAGGGTAAGTGAAGCTATTTTTGCGGTGACCTTTCCATTGTAAAGACATGCAGCTAATGGCCTTTAAGCACTGCACTGCGGACGCCTGGATTCAGATGGCTCTACTGTCACAGATGGCTTACTTTAGGGTAAGTGACCTTTCCACTGCAAAAAAGTCACTATTAGCATTTACTCAGACAAGCAACTGGATATGGTTTTGGAAACGGTCAGACGTTTCAACTACTATCCACTTTTTGGCGTATCTTATTATCTGGTTGTCTAACCTACATCGATGTATCAACTATCATGACAGTATGGATCTCCCTAGATGACTATGGTAGCCTGGTATCCAGCCGTTTTCTAGCACCAGAGTCTCTTCTTCCTCTTTGTATTTGTGGCGTAGCCTGGTATCCAGCCGTATTACAGCTCTCAAGGGTCTTCTGTCCTCTCCGTAAATAGGTATTTGTGGAGAAGACAGGAGAGACTTGGGAGCTATAATATGTTTTTTCTCAAACCAGAAGTGAAATATACAAAGTTATTCTAGTATTGACACAGTCATCACATCAATGATTTTCTGTCAAGGGGTTGGTATGTCACAATTGTCAGGGTGTTCAATTCAGAGATTCTGGAAATTGCTGACATGCCACCAAACTTGCGCCCTTGGGAAAGGCACTTTACACGACTTTCCCCACATCATTCAGGTGAAAATGAGTACCTAGCTTCAGTAATGATCACTGCCTTTTCTGCACTCCAGGACCAAAACAAGTTTGCTCTGACGTATGAGGCCTCTATGACCCGCCTGTTCCGTGAGGGTCGGACTGAGACCGTGCGCTCCTGCACCATGGACTCTTGCAACTTTGTACGTGCCATGGAGGACCCCACCAAGACTGTACGTGTGCCCAAAGTCAATGTCTCTTTTTGTGTGCTTTTGGTATTCAAGGTGTTGGAATGTGTGCTATGATATAGCATTTCATGTTGAACTAAAACTAACAAAGTTTGACACACTCTTAGCTTGTCTACTGCTAAGGTCTTTTGTAGAATACCAGTGTTGTAATGGTAATCGCTCAACCCCAAATACTTTAAATTCTTAAACTTTTGCAGTACACGTAGTTTCATCAACACACAAACTCTCCACTGTAGATTCATGGTTCCATAAATGTGCCTCTGTTCTAATATGACTACAGTAAACTGTACTATTGAATTTTTTAAACTTTGAATTTGATTTTGAAACCCAGCAAAACCTCATTTAATACATTTACTGTTAAGTCAAATGTATTTGCTGTATCTGCACCTTATCAAGAACTTTTCATTCAGGCTCTTATTTGAATTTCTAGAACGAGGACCGTATCAAGCTGCTGCGACAGGCAGCCGTCACCCACCAGAACTCCTACCGTAACTGCATGACTGGGACAGGCATCGACCGCCACCTCTTTACACTCTATGTGGTGTCCAAATACCTCAAGGAGGACTCCAAGTTTCTGGGCAAGGTCAGTATTTACTATGACTAGTCTGTCACAAATACATGTACACGTGACCTTAATCCATGGTCTGGAGAAGATAAGGTTGTGGTTGGCTACATGTGACAGGATCTTTAGTCTAGAAAGCGTCCCGAATTTTGAGAGTAATAATAACTTTATTGAAACTTTATTGCAGATCAAGGCTTTTTGCAAAGCCAAGCAGTGGTATACATAATTGTATACTTAACAAAGAAGGAAAATGCGATCTATAGATATATCAAAATTCTAAATCTACTTCAGCTAATTAATGGGTTTTACTTATTTTCCTTATTCATTCAGAGATGAATTGTCCAACACTTTCATAGATTAAACTTAGAGGGGTAGGACGACTTAAGCGCAAAACGTGTTTTGCGATGGTCAGTAAGGTGTGAGAAACTTGGGAAAATTCTGTTGAGTTCAAGGTAAGATTTGCTTCTTACTTAATTGTATTGTGGACATTGACAACTAAGATCTAGTTCATCATCCAATTATGAGACTGTTTCCCTCCTTTGTTCAGGTGCTGAGTGAGCCATGGCGACTGTCCACCAGTCAGACCCCTCATCAGCAGACCAACCTCCTGGACCTGAGGAAACATCCTGAGTACATCTCAGGGGGAGGGGGGTTCGGACCGGTACTGGAAATACTTTCCATTATATCTTATTTCTAATTCATTCATTTTATGTTGAAGACAACTTGATATCCAATAATATGCAGAAAGAGATTCTGAAGAAAAAGTTGAAAAGATATAGATATTATCTTTATATAAAATTATAATCTTAATTGCAGGGCTAATTGCATACAGAATAAAGTCGTAGTGGTATACATAAACATACTTAACGAAGAAGGGAAATGATATTCATAGAAATATCAAAAGGGAATAACGTCTAAACTAAATCTAATTCTACTTAAGCTATTTGGTGGGTTTGACTTCTTTTCCGCATGCAGTGGGAGATGAATGTCCAACATTTTCATGTAATTAAATCATTCATTCATTGAACATGAAAGTGCACTAAATCTGAAATCATGTTTCGAAATCTGAATTGGGTTCTGAGTCCAGTATCTACACAAATATCATGGTGAAAATAAAGCTTTTTGTAAGTGCAATGGAGTCAACTAAAGATGCAAACATTTACATGTACTGTGATCTAGTTTATAGCATACTTTTTTATGGACCATCTATGATACTATATACAAGCTTTACATAGCTGAAGAGTGTTCAGTGACAGCTATCATATGAATAACATTTTATTCCACAGGTTGCGGATGATGGGTATGGTGTGTCGTACATCATTGCTGGGGAGAACGCCATCATGTTCCACATCTCCTCCAAACACTCCTGCAACCACACTGTGAGTCACCCTTCAGTATATCAACACACAGGGGAGGCTATAAGCACGTTGCCTGAACGTACTGCGCCTGCGCAAAAAGTATAGAGTGCATGCTAATCTCCCAGTTTACTAAAGGTCCGCATTTAAGAAAGTGTGTACGTATATAAAGGTAAAACTCCGTGTACGTTTTAAATGAAACCATGTCTCTAAAATATACTGTGCAACAAGCGGGATTTCAATGCAACGTTAAAAAAACAACCAGTGTTTGCGCAGGCACAGTACGTTCTACCGACATGTTGAGGCTATACCCATTTAGTTTGCTACATAAAAGGAGAGAGTGCCTGGGTTTTTATCATGATGGCTTTGACATTTTTTTTCTACTTTTAGTTAATGATAATTTATACATTGTACAGACATTAACTGAGCTAGGACCCTTTCCAAAAGTTGCTTACATGTAGCCATCTCTATTTTAGTGTTTTTATGTCATAGCTTTAATATCAGAAAGTAAACTAGATTTCAAATTAAATACATTACAGTCATGTATTTTTTATTATTGGAGTGGATACCATTAATGTACAAATTGTATACATAAACATGACATTGTATACATTGTACACATGTACATGTAACTCAAGGAATATTACTGGGTCTCTTTTTATGCATACCCTTTGCATGTTGTCTGTTTTAATTCTACAATTCTAGTGTTAACAAAATGTATGATGTTGTCCTTTCAGAGTTCTAGGAGATTCATGAAAAACATTGAGAAAGCCCTGCTAGACATGAGAGCCATGTTCGACAACACAGACAAGAAATGAGACTGCTACAACTCAAGCCATACTCCTAACAGGCTCTCTACTCTACTTAGCAATGCAAGAGGTCCAATGTTATAGGAATACAGTAATTGTTTTATAATATAACATAATATTTAGGATGGTGGTTGAGGAAACTCTCTTGTTGTGGTTTTACAGATAAACTTTTACAGATAAACTTGTTTTTGCCATAGTTTATAGTTTAAAGTTAGATAAACTTTCAGAACTATTATACAT
>NC_049997.1:8581157-8585325 GCF_000003815.2 Branchiostoma floridae
ATGCCTCCTCGTATTTAGAGCTCGCTGAAACTCGGCCGAGCTAAATTCTTGATTTGTAAAGGGGGCTTTATTGGTGCGGATGTAATTTGCAATCAATATGCTCGGCTGTCAGTGGACATGTTTAAATAACTTATTTGCTGGGCAGCTTTTAACAATGATTGAAATAAATATCGGTTTGCTTTTGTAACTTTCATCTACTAAAATTAATATACTTATTGTAAATAGCTCTAAATTCTTCTAAATAGAGTAAAATCCTGTAATATCATTTTCCGTTCTTTTGTAACTTATTTCATAAATGGTAGTTCTGTACATGAAAGACTTCAGATTTAAATGGAATGAAACACCAAGTTTTCATACTATGATCCCCTCATGCAGTATTGAGACACGGTACTTACATATAATTATGAATCATCTAGATATGACAAAAGGTGTAAAGGGTTAATATATATATATATATATATAAATTGTCAAATATTTGAATACTTGATCCAAATTCGTAAACAGTGTCGCATATTAATCATCAGGAATCTTAAAACCACGCGACGTGTAGAAATTGATAGCAGATATGGACATGCTAATATGAATTGTATAAAAACTGCCTACTGGTCGTGGCTGTTATTATGATTCGGTTTGATCCCACAACTGTGTTTTTATCACATGCCAGCAATCTACTTGCTCAGATACATGGTCATTGGAACAGCTGCTGAGATGCTGAGAACGTACATGACAACACAAAGCCTGTCCAGGACCTTAGCCAGTAAGATGTAGTCGGACACCTTGTCCTCCTTCTCTATGATCTTGGTAAGCTGCTCTCTCCGCTTAGTAATCGCCATAACCAGCTTCCCCATCTCAATACTTATTGCCTCCCTGGTCATCTCCTTCACACTGCAGATCAGCTCAGAAAGACCACCAGGAGGCGTTGCCGGCTGGTTGGTCCTCTCGTTGCAATCACCGGGTCCTTCGCCGTTGACCACCGCTATGTCATCGGTTTGAAATGCGAAGATAGTCAGCTCAATAGCAGTGGGGTCATTCAGGTCAGCTTCATCAATACTTGCACGCTTCTCCTTTGTTAGATCTCCCAACAGCATCATCCTTGTTGAAGAAAAAAAAATTACGTCAAAAGTTTTCCCTACCGCGCAGTACATGCATGGATAGTCATCTATTGTTCGTTATGTGTAGGTCTTGATGTTCAGATAATGCTCTTTCGGGTGTTATTTACTGAGCGAAGAAAAATCCTGGCGTTCAACGTACCAACAAAGAAACTCTGACTAATTGAATATTGGTTGAAATATGTGTTCACAGAAACGTAGGTGGAAATAAAGCAGAGGCCGTGTAAAATGATTCCTTTAAACAGACACCAATAATGTTTGAAGGAAAAATACATACTTGGCAAGGTAATGGAGAAAAATTATCTTCGCCGACGGAGACAGGCTGCCCTCCCGGTCGTGAATAACGATGATGGCAACGGTGAAAAAGGTGAACAGACCCATCAGGCCCATGCACACGATGATCAGCGTAGCTGTAACATTATACACGTAAAAGGTTACAGGTTGTTTCGAAACCGTCAGTTTACAACAAAGACAAGTCTTCTCGCAACAGTTATCAGAATGCAGAAAAAAGTGATATTCAACAACTTTTGACTACAAACGTTAACATCTTTTGCAAATGGTTTTCAAACAATGGTTGTCAAAACGATACAGTTTAGGTCATTACTAATTTACACTCACCGAAAAATGGCAAAGCCCCCTTGACAGGAAGAACGTCTGTGACAAATACAAGAGACACGACCACGGAGAGCAGAATGGTCACTCCGAACGAGACACGGTCTCCTCTGTCCAAGGGCATGATGAATGTGATGATCATCAAGACAATCAGGATGATGCAGGGCCCAATAGTAGTGGCGAGGTGGAACAGGGGGATCCTCTCCAGGTGAACAACAAAGCACGCTTTCCTGTTGTCTTTGGCGAAGATTTTATCCTTTCTGTACCATTCACCTTCGGTTGTGGCAATGGAAAAAGAGTTGCACTGGTCGTCTGTCTTGTTGCCTGTATGGCATCCTGGCAAAATACAAAACTTGTTGTGATGAATTCTTTTTAAAAACATCAGACTATACACATGGTCAGTATTTTTATGCATACAACGTTTCCGCTGAAACTCATAGAAACATACGTTCAGGAATACATGTGAAAGCCTTACGCATGGTTTGCTTGATTGCCGTGGACGCAGAAAAACAGATTTCGCATTCCACGTTGTCTGCAGGGAAGAAGAATGGGTCTGCATCACACACGGTGGTGGTCAGGGTTTCTACACTCCATTCTACCCGGCCATTGCTGCTCACTCGGACTGGTACTTCCTTTTGTAGACCATTGTATGTAGGGTCAGCACTGTAAAGTAACCATCAAATATGGCGGAGGTTTAAAATGGTTATAACAGCTACATATAGGAAATTGCCGTGATCATCAAGCAAATATTAATATTTCTTTTTGATTTAACAAATGTAGTGTAAGAGAAACAACAGCTTACTTCCTCTGTAGAGGCAGTGTCGGAGTCCAAATTATCTTGCCCGGAACGCTGAACGTCGGGATATCATCGTAGTACTTTGGATCCCAGCTCAGTCTTCTGTCTTGCCATGTCTTGAAAGAGAGAACAATTTGTTTTATAAAATACAAAACGTTAGTAGTAAATAAATTTCCTGGCAAAAATATGATTTGGATATTCTGTGAGCACAAGTCTTTCAAAGCCGTGTCAACTTACGAAATTGACGACAACAGACGCAACAAGTTGCTCCTTCTTTTCATCCTGCAAGTAAGAATCAGTGCATGAATATTTCAAACTGAGACATTTTAATTCCTTATTCTATTAAGTCAATGGTCTGAAATTAAGTTAAGTTTATTGCAAATTCTTGCCCGTGGGCTAATTGCAGGTAACATGAGAGATTTAGACAAAGTAAAAAAAAAACACTATCAAAGGTGTCTACTCTAGTCTAAAACTAGTAAAAGCTAACTCTATAGGTCCTGGCTTATTGGGTTCGACTCCTTTTTCGAAGACAGTGGAAGACGAAAGATCCCACCTTTTCTATTATGTGTGGGTTTTGTGAAGATAGAAGGAGAATTGTTTTCTTTTTGTCTTTTGTGAATGTTAAGAAGTTTTGATGGAATTTGGTGGCCTCTTCAAACAGCTCTTTTCTTTCGTGATCATAGAAAGAGCAGTTTGACATAAAATATGTTTCGTCTTCCACCATGTTTGACGTGCACTGTTTGCACGTTCTTTACATACAGGAAGCTTCTTATACCGTCCTCTCTCAATGTTACTGCAAAACTAATTTCATACCCAATGTGTAACATATTCATGCATACTCACCAAGTCGACAATGAGTTGCACAGATCCAGTGAAGTTGACGATAACATTTTCAGGTGCAAGACTTGAACTATACAACTCAAGTAGCTCAGCTTGTAGCCGACGCTTATGGTTCACTACGGGTTTCAGGGTGTTGCAAAGAGAATATGCTAATTATTATATTAGGACAATTTAAATTGCAAATATCAGATTGACATTTTATTCCCATAAACTTTATAAATCCACCGTGATAGGACCATTGCAACAAATGACAAATGTAAAGGGGAAGAGACGGACATGTACATTCAGCAATATAGATGTAAATGCATATGTTTCAGCTGTAAAATACTGAAACTCTAGGAATCACCTGTGCAGCTGGGCTTGTCATATTGCCAGTTATCTCCTCCGATGCACCTCACCTCCCTAGTGTAACCTGCCTTAAGTGTGTAGCCTTCGTTGCACGTGTAATAGACTTTCTCTCCCGCGTAGTAGAACCTCTTGCTTGGACTTGTTTTACCGTAGTTTGGAGGACCTCTGTCCCAGCAGCCATCAGCATCTTATGTTGTAAGATGTGGGATAGAAACAAAATCATCATTGCAAGAGCGTATGCTTGTATAATCCAAGACGAAAATGGCAATTACTTCAAGTACGCAAGGCAGAGTAGCTATATGTACAGAGTATACGTGTTTTCTTCTTTCAAATTGAATGATATACTGATTCAGAACTATTCTCCGTTATAGTTCTCTCAAGACAACTTACCACACGAGAATAACGTCACAATCCTCCTGGCTACCGTCTTTGGTCAAACAAAATGGCCGATCATGACCGGTAG
>NC_049997.1:8585425-8599718 GCF_000003815.2 Branchiostoma floridae
CTGTCTTGTAGTAATCAGCTTGCCGAGCTGACCACTCCACACAATCTGCCCCAGATGTAGTTTTACTCCATGTACCGCGGTAGTTCATGCCATTGCCTTGGAAGCAAACTGAGAAGGGCAAGCAGAGAAATAGCAGACAACGATAGTGACAATGACAATGAAGTTCATTGCATATCCATGCCCCATTGGGGCTAAATGCAGTCAAATTGGTACAAAGCCAAATTAAAGGGCGAAAACGGAAAACTATACATATACTATAAAGTACGTGCTTCTTCTCTCTTCTTAAAGCATGTGTAGACAAACTTACAGAGTTTTTCCGGTATATCGTAGTTAGATGATGACATAAAGTATACATGTACATGTGTACATGTACAAACTACGGTAAACATTCCCGAATACTATGATGGATATGGTAGGCGTCAGGAAAACCCCTTTGGTTATTACTACTGTCACAAAGGGCAGAAACTGATATGCAACCACTTTTCTATTTACTCAGATCATAGTTTTAAACCATAAAATGAACATGATAAATATGCAGAAAAATAGAAACTGTTAAATCATAGAAGTACTAGGTACAAGGATCTTAGATAGTTCCAGTAGCAAACAGAGTTCTCTCTTTCACCTTCGCTTCCCTTCTTGGTAGATTTGGAATTCCAACAGCCGTGTTTGGATGACGGAAACAAGTCACATCGCGGCAGCAGGTCCTTTATCCAATCATCAGCCATGCCGAGAACCTCCTCGCACCACGTGCGACATGGTACCAGTTGTGTCCCCGTAACGTTAACCCTGGTGAACATATTCAGCAGATTTAGTGAAAGAACACCTTGATAAAGTGACGTGGGTTACCTAACAAGACCTTAACACTGAAACCGAATCAGCAGAAATCAAACAGAAACAGCCGGAATGAAGCATTTGCAAAACTCGTGCCACATTCGGGACCGCCACAAGAATAGCACAATTATCTGAAATGCAGTGAGAATTTCTAGAATACACTACGAATTCCCAGGAATGTACAATGAATTTATTATTAGACGGCATTCCGGCTCATTCCGATTCTCGTGTGAAGAGGCCTTTACAGTGATGCACATCAACAGACTGTGTTATATTACTAATGTATCTTAAATTGGTGAAAGCATTGACGTTATTGTATATCTTGATATCTAGTAATTATCAAACAGCATCAAAGCTTAATTCTACACAGATGTGAGTTTACATTAATTATGGAAAACACTGTCACATAAGCTTTACTCACATGCAAGATGTTGTCTGCATCTTGAGACAGAGAGCAGTTTGTCTTGTCCTCTTTGGAGACATTGCATCGCGGAAAAATGACCGCTGAGACGAAGTTTTTAAACTCTGGGTGGTGCTTTCCTGAGATGACGTCTGAGGTGTTGAGCAGCTCCAGGACAGATGAATTTTGGATCTCCCCAAGCGTCGTCTGGCCCAGCTGATTTGGGAGCATCGCCAGCCTACTGTCGAGGTGATAATTCCCAGGTATTGACTGGCAAACTGAGAGGTTTGAAAGTGATAGATGATTACATTTCACATGCTTTTAGAACTGGTAGGAGGACAAGCAGGAATCTCTTGACAAAGACTGGTACTGTTCAGTCAAAAATATGGGTGAGTCCAATTTTTGGGTTGAATATTACAGTGAAACTAAATCTAGTTCAATAATTCTTCCTACATGACTTCATTTTCATATCAAGTGATCACTATGCCACACTGCTTTCTTGACAGAGGATTGCAACATGCCATGTTATCAATTAGTTGTGCTCTTAAGTTATAATACCATAGATAATAATACTGCTTACCACAGCCCTCCTCATCACTCCCGTCCGTACAGTCTGTGACCCCATCACAGCGCTTCCATGATAGGATACACGCATGTCCGTGTCCACAGCGGTAGTATCCTAGAGAGCAGCTGATTGCTGTGAAAGTAAGCAGTTCACAGATGCATATGGATTTATTGAGGATTCTTTGCTAGGCTTTATCTGAGTAAAACGATAGGCTTCGTCTTCCATGTTATTGAACCAATACAAAACAGAAGGTATATCCTGACATAGTTACCAAATGTGCCGCCACAGGGAGTATGTTTTGATAAAAGAATTTTTTTACTTGTCTGCATCTTCTACCAGAGCAATTCCAGGAACTTTATTTTCAAAGAAAAAAGTCAACTTTTCAAGTAATGTTACATGTGCAAAATACACGTTGACATACCCTCCTTCAGCTGGCAGATAAATTTATACTCAGAGGAGCACGGTGCGTCATTCCAGTCCGAACCATAGTAATTCGCACAGTCTTCTCCTCCATCGTTATCGTTAGGTTCACCCAGCTGCCAGTTGCTCCAGTCAGTAAGTATGTCGTGTGGAGTCCCGTCTTCCCACTCCCACTCGCCCTCATCGTTCTGATCACTTAGACCAAACCAGAAACGTGAGATTTCATCCACGGCGTTCTTCAAACTTCTCAAGAAGCTGTCCACGTCTTTGTCTTTCGGCATTGCCAGAAGCCCTCCGTCCGCTGCACACACCTGTCTGGCCTGGTTGTAGGTTTTATATCGGTTGTACGCCTTAAAACATGCAGCATGATAGATAGTGTAGCCAGAAGGGCAACCTATAGAAAAATGCTTTACAGTGAAAATCATTGCATTCTCATCTGGTTTTTAGACTATTCAAGCCGCCATATTGATTTTTGCACCATATAATGGTTTGTAGCGCTGCACTTCAAGTGCAAAAAGTCTTACTTCGTACTGACAACGTGTAAACCTACTTTCGACCTATTGATCCTTGAAAATGCACACATTGTCAAAATGTATGGAATTTAGTTATTACACTTAAACTAATCCGATTAAAATAACATTATCTCAAATACTAAAACCCAGTTTGGCATGTTGTTTGCAAACACAATTTGTGAACACTTCAAAACACACATTAAGGTCCTAAAAGTATAAACGTGTACATTGATCAATTTACAACATAAAATATGACATTTGAATAAGTATAGTAACAAAAACCATAAAGTGTGTACAAGCCTCATATCATCTCATCGACGCCATTACTTTCATGATCAACCATAAGCCGCTGCAATTTTGCTTAGGAGTCACGATGTGCTACTCACATGTCACCCCGTCTTCCTGCAGATCCCAGGTATCTCGACAGGCGCACGTCTTTCCTTCTGGATGCGCAAGGCATAATTCCTGGCATCCTCCATTCGACAGGGAACACGCTGTCATGCGGACACAATCAAGTCTTCAACGTGTAAGTTTGCAACAAAAATCTTATCCGTCGGACTGGTGGTGAACAAGCCTTTTCCATCTTACCAACAATTAGACGTCTGATTTGATCATCTGTCCTTGCTAAACGATCCATGCATTTTGTAAGATTGTAAGGTTCTGTTTGCAACTCATAGAAACTTTCCCCTACACCACCCGCGAGTTTAGAATTATCAATTATCAGGTGTCCGTGCTAAAAGAACGTAGAGTTTCAGATCACAGAGTAATTACCATTGGTGACGTTAGAAAGCGATGCCGTGGACACATAGATGTCATTCAAATCATCAAGGTCCTCCGACAGAGCGGTTTGATTCATGCTGGTCTTGGATAACCTAAAGTATACATGTCAACAAATCATTCCAAAATATTTAGTGATTAGTGCGACATTTAAAAAGATCCATCTTGTAAGAAAAATTACTTCCGAGAAAGTCGTGGAGGACAAACAGGATTTTCTCACCGTTGTATTCCAACAGTCCAGGAGTGTATCCAGTAAACGTAGTTATCATCCACTGCAATCCCGCGAACATTTCCCCCGTCTCCAGCCATGACTAGCTGCACATCGTTACCGACCATGTCTGAGCTGTAGATGCTGTTGTCATCAGAATAGTACAGACGATTCTCTAATCAGAAGAAATACCATAATTTACAACAAAAAACTTTCGGTATTTCGGTGATGGAAATCATTGACCTCTCTGAATAGGACACTTGTCTTCAATTTCAACAATTAAGCGGAGTAAGAATAATAATCGCATGTTGAACTTCATCAAAGTCTAACACAGATTGTCATGAGTACGAAAATATTTCTATCGAATGTTTTACTGCTTTCTCACCTTTGTAGTCTATTGTAATGACGCCGGCCTCAGTCAGACTACTAATGATTGTAGTTGGGTTGCTGCCGTCCATCGCAGCACGGTCAATTCTAGGTTTATAGGATCCCCATTCTCCGCTGGCCCAATACATGAATCTGTGAAAATAACCCATTAGACATTAACAGAAAAACCTGGTTTCTAACTAGTGAAGAAAGGGTAGAAAATAAAGTTTACTGGTACGGTACTTTAAAGTGCAGTGATAAAAACAGTTTCACATCAGCAAATTCTTTCAAGCCCTTTTTGTTTTTGAAAAATCACCCGACTACTAAATAGCCTTACTTACTTGCATTTACTTAGCTATAATAAAATATGTTTGTCATCATCTAAAACTTTGACCTCTGACTTAACTTGAATTTTTTTCAATCTCAAGCTTCCGTATGTACCTAGTATTTTTTTTATCTCGTGTCTCTTTTAAAATAATGTATATGCCTTATTATGCGAAATTGTCTTGTACCATTGTTGTGTAATGTTATTTGTTTTTTTTATTCTCCCGTCGATTTGACAGATGAGGAGGCAAACAGACATTTGCCTGTTTGCCTGACCTGCACATGAATTTTTTTGGTGAAGAAGGGGTGTGCAATTCCTTCTCCACCCTCTCGTCTATTGGAGCACTAAGTTTCACAGGGGCAACTGTATGCAACGTGTGAGGCGGCTCCAGCAGACGCAGCTTTATTGTTCGGAGTATCCGTCTCCTAGGAGGACTGCCACTGCCACTAGCCACAGCTAGCTAGATACTCATTTACACCTGAGTTAAGCGAGGAAAGTCGTGTTAAGTGCCTTTTCCAAGGGCACAAGATCGGTGACAAGGCAGGCGGATTCGAACCCGCCACCTCTCGGTCTCGAGCCGAATATGTTGCCACTGTGCCACGCGGCCCACAATGTTATTTGTAGAACTATGTAATCAACTTGTTCTGCCTATAGGTCTGTGTGATGTACTTTTGCATTTGGAATAGATAAAAATAATGACAAAAACAAGAATAATCACCCGTTTCTGGGGTCCAGGGCCAGCCCAAGAGGATTCTCGATGACTGTGGACGTCAGAAGTGTCCTGGTGAAAGATCCGTCCTTCCGGGCTACTGAGATAGTGTGTTTGTAGTAGTCTGTCCAGTAGAGATTCTCCCCAGCAAGGTCCAACCTTATGACCAGGCCATAGGCTACATTTCAATGTGGATATATCGTATTATGATATCGTCGTTATGTTACATTCAGAAAAGAGAAAAAAAAGAGGAGTTCCAAATTTATTTAAATGCATGTGTCAATTTTCAAAAGTTAACTTCAAATTCTATATGATTTAGGATTGAGTTTTTATCTCACAAGAGCAGCAAGACATTAGATTTTCCATGAAATAGCAGGATTCATGCATTCCATAATAAATTTTCCTTTGGTGCAAGCGCATACACTTCAGATTCCACAACGTAACAACGTTGAACAGTAAGAGAGGACGGAAAATGAAAATAGCACTTACAATAGCCGCTAGATTCTATAATTGTCTCCGTCCCACTTCCTTCACGGTGAGTCCGTTGGATGACATCATCCTCATCCAACCAGTACACGAATTCAGTCATAGGATCATAGTCCAAGGAGTAGGCCAAGGATGGAGAAATCGTGATTTTCGACTCGTCTTGATATCCTTGATATCTCATTGTTTGTTGCACCAGCAGGAAAGACTCGTCTAATATTGATGAAGGCGCAAATGGAATATAGTATAATTGATATTATTAAAATTGCGCTGATCTTCATTATATGGACAGGTAAAGTAGTGACGCTCACATAGTATGGCTTGTCGTGAATATCAAGCAGCCGTTGGTGCAAGGCATTCCTGCACATAATTCTGATGTAAACTGTCTCTTAGCTTAGAGCATTCAAAGCACACATTCGGAAGTTAGTTAAAATACAACATACACTGGGTAGACACAAGCTCTATCCTCTTACTATCGAAATCATGTGATAGAGGGGTGCTATCACAATCTTTCACTAATAGACACAAACTTTAAGTTATCACAATTTGTCCAACTATCACGTTTTCTAATATGTTCTAAAATACTATTCAGGGCTAAATAAATGTGATATATAATCAATTCTCGAATGATACAAAACGATCAAACTGTTTATGTTTGTAGGAGTGCAAATACACGTACCACACACCACGCCTACATCCTGGTCATGGGCACAGTCGTTTATCGTCCATCCTGGGTACGAGCAGTTAAACAGGCTATTCTCGTTCCCATTACACTGTACGTCATCCATGTAGATTGGCCCCCTTCCTGTATTGCATATAACAGCAAAAAAGGTTATCTTATGAAAGTCAGCATGAGTATATATATCAAAGAGGACCATGTAATTCATGTAGTAAATTTAGCTGTTATATTTCAATGCTTTTAACCATACCTTATGCAACTAAGATTATCGTAAAGATTCTGTTGCTTTTCATACTTTATGTCTAACACAACAGTGTTTCAAATAAGCTAAGGAAAACCATACCTGAGCCAAAAAAGGCATCGTTTTTAATTTGCCGGGCACTGGAGTAGCCTAGCATCCTACAGACAACGTCTGCATCACTCATGTCAAACTGGTCCTGACAAACTGTGCCCCAGGTGAAACTGTCTGCCGGTCGGACTTCCACGCGACCTTTGTTTTGGCTGGAACCCCCGGTAAGGCGGATTCTGCTGTAATCTAAATTCAGAAGTTTGTCTCTTTTTAACAATTGTATGTACAAGAATCGTAACTGTATTGACAGGTGTACAATAAATCAACAGCATTACTAATTACCTAAGAGGTAAAACAAATAGACCATCACTGTTTATATACTGCATCATATGAATTCTTTGCTATATCAAGTAAGCTGTAAAACTATTTCAAAACTTCTCCTTTGGTTGGCTTGAAGTATTTGGCCTTAAACATTCTTAGCAGAGCGTAAATCATAGGAGTTGCAAAAATCTAGACACAAGTATACAACTAGTCCATCAATGTACCGCAAACAACGCCGACATCGTTCCAATAATCACAGTCATGAACCCGCCATCCGCGGTACGGGCAGTCAAACAGGCTACTCTCCGTCCCGTCACATCGTAGGTCATCCATGTAGATTGGTCCTGTAGCTGAATTACAAAAAAAGGACGTTGGCAGAGCTAATGTAGCTACATTTTGTAGTATCATAACATAAAGATACAATATAACCCTATCCAGATTTGGGGGGGGGGGATATAAGTACCCGTGCCAACTGTGAGGTCGCATAACTCCCAAAATGGCTTGTGGACAAAGGACAACCACTAGGTGTGCCAGGACAACTTTTCCTAAAATATTGTCGGCAACAATTTACAAAACAATAGAGTAAGTTTACAATTTTTCGTGCTGACGGCCAAAAGAAAATTGTGGTTGAAACAATGGGGCTTTTTATATTCTCTTGCTACAATATGCCTCTTTTAATGTATCTTTAGTATCTTATATATTTGATATAACATTAATGATTAGATATTCATTATTGGAGTTAAAATGACTGGCAAATACATCAATTAATGACGTCATAATTACGTCATATTACGTCATAACGATACCCCCAGTCCATGGAATGCCGAGAAAAGCCCAGTCTTGACAGTGTTAAAGGGAAATGTGTTTCCAACCATCATCAATGTAATGGGCATATGGAAATGGACATATACATGTACATGTATACATAATGACAAGTGTTGCATGAGATATATAAGATACCTTGGTCGAAAAACGCAGAATGAAGAACTTGCTTAGCATTGGGAAATCCCAACATTCTGCAAGCTACTTCCGCATCCTTCAAGTCGAAATTGTTGTGGCAAACTGGCCCCCATCTGTAACTGTCGGCCGGCCGGACCTCCACACGTCCTTCGTTTCCGCCGGATTCACCAACAAGACGGATTCTGCTGGAATCTAGAAATAAAGCGTCTCTTTTTAAATTAAAGACAACCTAAGCAATATTATATCATAGGATGAAACAACTAACGCTCGTTCACCTTTATCCGCGGAGTAGCGGGGTAACCTATATCCATTGTTTTAAAAAATAGAGTATTTAGTGATATCATGTCGACGGACGCTGGTCTCAAATTGCGGTGTTTTGAAAATATTACAGCTTGAAACCACTTTGTTCATCGACTTAAATACCCTGGTTTTGAAAACAGCGGATATAGGTTGCCCCACGAATAAAGGTAAACGAGCGCTATTTCATTTCATAACTGGTCCAAAATCTTATTTTTGGAAATGACCTAGAACTGATTTGCAGATGTCATCCATATAATCAAATTGATATGGCATAACAAAATAAGAACAGATTTACTTGTACTGCAGACCACGCCTGCGTCTTGGTGGTGATCACAGTCATGGATCCCCCATCCTGGGTACGAGCAGTGAAACAGGCTAGTCTCGTTCCCATCACATCGTAGGTCATCCATGTAGATGGGTCCATTTCCTGTGTTAATAAAAGGTTAGATTATTAAGACAAACAAATTTACTAAGAAATATACACAAATGTGAATATATTTGTAAGGAATCCAAAAACGGACGATTTGCCCAATCCAGGATCAATAATGATACGACTTTGTTGAAAAAATCATTTCTGCCCACAGAATTAAAAACTTTTCTGAAGTCTACAAAGTATGTGTAGAATTATCCGGGTACAGTTATCTGTCAATCAATACGTGTTTTTGTTTTTAAAAAAAATTGTTACTTTCCGAAAGTTCTTTCAAAATTCAGAGCTGAAATGGAGATAAAATACCGTACAGTTGTTTTCTTGAAAGAAATTTATTATGATAAGTAGATCTTACCTTGGCCAAAATAGGCAACATTACGAACATGTTGGGCACTCGGATAGCCCAACATCCTACAAACAACGTCTACATCCCTCATGTCAAAATGGTCCTGACAAACCGTGCCCCAGGTGAAACTGTCGGCCGGTCGGACTTCCACGCGACCTTCGTTTTGGCCGGACCCTCCGACAAGACGGATTTTACTGGGATCTAGAAGTACCATCAATGGTGTCACAATAATGGTGTAGAATGCTTATGGATAATGCTCATGTAGTAACTAACATAAATAACACAGAAATAAGGCCCAAGTCAGCCATGAAACTTGCAATTGATTATCAAAAATACAGCTTGGGGAACGATAAGTTTCCACAATACCTGTAATGACACCATTTAATTTTAACATTTACATTAAGATGAAATGCATATCTTAGTTGCAAAAATTTGTCTTTCAATTAGCATCACCACGTTCATATGTCTCTTAAAATATCGGGATCCCCCACTGCTTACAGAAAAGAAATCAAACCCATTAGCAACCGTTTTAGATTAGAAGTAACGCTAGTTAACGACTTTCATTTCATTTTATTTTATGTTTAATTATTTCATTATTGTATATCATACCGTTTTACTATCATCGTTGTATTTACTTGTATACTTGTTATTAGCCTTTGGGCATGAATTTGCAATAGATATATAATAACATTTTTTTTTATTCGTATACATATCAGACAAGACACAGTGGTAAATGCACTCTAGCAAAGCTAATATTAACATTACCACTAGGACATTTGAAAATAAAATAAACAACGGACAAAACAATGTGAGATCAAATAAAATAGTAGTACAGCAGTGGGGTGACGGATCCAACAAATAAATATATATACATACAAGATTTCAAAGGAAAATATTCAATCAGTTTGAAAATGATTGGTCTGGAGTATGTATGTCTGTGTAAGCTGCATAATATGGGTATTTGTTTAACATAATAACATATTTGTACCGCAGACCACGCCGACGTCATCCGAATGAGAACAGTCGTGAACCCCCCATCCTGGGAACGGGCAGTCAAACAGGCTGCTCTCGTTCCCATTACACTTGACGTCATCCATGTGAATTGGCCCTGCACCTGGATGCAAACAAAATATTTGTAGTATAACGGAAAATACATTTTGTCAGAAACAAGGGCATGATGTGTTGTTTTTTTCCTGTATTTTACTAGTATGTAACGAAGTAAGACCACAAAATTAAAACTGAATAGTACCTCCGCGAATTCTCCTGACAACTTGAATGGCCCTATGATAGCCCAGCATTCGGCAAACAACGTCTGCTTCCCTTGTGTCAAAATGGTCCTGACAGACTGTGCCCCAGATCAAACTGTCGGCCGGTCGGACTTCCACACGTCCAGAACTTCCGATCAGGCGGATTCTGCTGGGATCTTAAGATATTAAACAATCAGTTTAATGCAAATCCCTGCCCGTGGAAAGATTAAAGATAACAGGATTGTAAGATCAGGAATGCTTCCAGCGATTTTTCAGAAAGAATGGAGTTTACTACTTTTCTACTCTTACTATAGATGCATGCAGTTCCCGACTACAGAGCTCTGTTTCAACGCCCTTGCTCACTTACCTTTGTTAACATGTTATGGTGACATAACCAATCATATCTGTTTTAAAAATTCTATCGGTCATATTAGGTCTGGCTATTCAACAAGCTTTAGACTCGTCACACAATGTAAAAACGATAAGCTGGAACTTGTGCTAAAGAATTGAATATCTTTTGAAAACATTATATTACCATTACAAACGTGTAAATATTGCTAATTAAGACGTCTAAACCTTGTTTTCCAATAATCATAAACTTGCCTATACAAGTTGGAGTAGCATCGCTCCATGCCCCGTTCAACCGGCAGGTTATATTCTCAGCCCCCCAAATCTGATACCCGGCCACACAGGTGTACCCGACTGTCTGTCCTGATGTAAAGTTGCTGTTGTTATCCCTGGTCCCATTGGTAGGCACACCTGGATCCCAGCAATGACCTGCGATAATGCCTGAAAGAAAATAATGTAGAATTACGAATCGTCTTTCTCACAGGAACTGGTCCATCATTTCTATAACAAAAGCATACGTAAAAGCTACATTCTTGATATAGATTCTACAGAAACTATTGAGAGTTGTAAAAATGGGTACCTGACTTCAGTCTGGGAAGTGAAAGACTACCCTTTGTCTGTACTTTGTATGTGGTGCTGTCAAAGTAAGTTACTAACCAGTGCCATATCATACTCGTCTGTCCAAAGCAAAAAAAAACAATATGACTGGCACACCCTACGATAACATGCTTATGTACAAAATGAGATGTGTAATGAAAAAAAAAAACTACTTATGTAAGAGAAGCTGAACCCCTGACGCGTGACACTGCTGTCAGATGTGAACCTCAGGAACATCATGTTAGATGTGCTGGTGATGGGGCTGACTGTCTCAGAACCTGTTAACCTAGACATCATCAAATGAAAAATTAAAACTCCATACTTCATTATGAAAAATTTTAACATTTGTGACACTATGCCTGTTGTCTTTCTCTTTCCAGAGCAGTGTCTCTCAGACTGGCGTGTTTAATTTTTCACACTGATTGTTAGTCACCGAATTCCAAGTAGGAAAATAAAATGTTTATATAAGAATGCGGCTTGTGTTTAGATACTTTTAGCAATACCGTTTTAACTCTGAGGCACTATCACTGGCTCCATCGTAAATGGTCAGACTGTCATAATCGTCCTCAGTATTGAAACTGTCGAACTTGAGACGGATGATGCTTCCTTCTGGTAGAGTGATCGCCCACTCACAGTCCTCATTGTTGCCATAGTTACTGGGATAGTTCGGTGACGTCACAGGACCTCCAGAGGGAGCCGTCAAGTCTCCTCCACATTCAATCTTGATCACTACGGAAGACAAAAACCATCATCATCAGCTGCCGCGTGCCTGCGAAGCCGGTATAACCGAAGGGCGGTTATACCCCAGGCTATATTTAGATATATAGATCATTAGGGCAAGTAACGCCTCGCCACTTTTTGAAGAGAGATCATAGTTCAGACATTTCAACTAGGTAGCACCATTACAACGTGTATAGAATAGTTAAATACAAATTTTGTAAAAGGAGAAACTCATATATTGATTTGTGACTGTCTAGTAGCACGTGGTCGGAACCAGGCCACGAGGATATCATAAGTCATCGTAAGCAATGTTGATAACCGGGCGATAGGTGTCCCCGCAGTTAATGTAAAATTGAGCCAAAATGAATATCTACGCTTACAAATTATTTTCCCTATATGGCGGGTTTGCTTTTCTTAAACCAGCGTGTGTTCTGGTAGAGAAATACTTCCAGGTATTGGAAAATGCAGATAATGCTGAACATATCTATAGACGGGTTTATATCGCCTCTTCTATCCATTTTAACATGTTCAAAACAGTGACAAGGTCATACTATTTTAATAAAAATGAATTAAGTTTACTTGGACATGACAATCAGGGTGTGAGTTGTTTTCAAAGGCCTTCAAAGCGTCTTACTGTTCTATTTGTGTAAAAAGGTGAACCAAAGAGTTTGAATATTGAATTCAATAATCACAAACGTGCCTTCACAAGTTGGTATAGCATCGCTCCATGTCCCGTTCGATCGGCAGGTTATATTCTCAGTCCCCCACAGCTGGTATCCGGCCATACAGCTGTACCTGACTGTCTGTCCTGATGTAAAGTTGCTGTTGTTATCTCTGTAACCATTGGTAGGCACACCTGGATCCCAGCAATGACCTGCAACAATGCCTAGGAGAGAAAAGAAAAATATGAATCTTTTTCTATGTAATGGCCGGTTAACAATTAATCTACAAAGTATAGAGGTAGAGAAAATACATAAAAGCTCATATCAAGCATTTCGCAAATAAAGCAAAACGTGATGTGAGAAGGTAAAATGTCTTACTTGTGTACGTGAAGCTGAACCCTCGACGTGTGATCCTGCTGTCAGATGTAAACCTCAGGAACATCATGTTAGATGTGCTGGTGATAGGGCTGACTCGCAGATAACTTGTTAACCTGGAGATCATTAAGGAAAGCAAGGGTTGATTCACAATCAACAGCCTCCAGTATAATTCACTTTAATTCCTCAAAACCTTCATAATTGAAAATATAGATTTACAAAATGAACTGATATTAGTAAGTATGATATGTCAGAGTAGGGTGCAATTTTGTATCTCAAGGAACAGAGCCAATTCTGTAGAATTCTGCTAGAATTCTGGCTCAGAAACAAACAATTCTGACTCTGAGCCAGAATTCTGTCAGATCCTGGTGACATCTAATTGCAACCGAAATATTTGATAACCTTTAACATATCAAACTTCACGTAGGGAAGTACACTACACTGAACCATATTACTTCGTCAGGGGATAACTAAAGAAAACCATGTACATTAGAGTTCACCAGCCGAAACTCAATATTAATCGATACGGGACCGATAGCGCTTGCCTGGCGAAAACTTGAGTCACATGTCTCAGAGTAATTGAATCAAAATTACCACTGAAAAAGGTCAAAGTATTAAAGGGCGACCAAAAGTTCCGTTGTGTTGAAAGAAAGTATGACTCTTTAAAATCAAAATACCGTTGTAACTGTGTTGCACTGTCACTGGCTCCATCGTAAATGGTCAGAATATCATAGCCGTTATCAGTATTGAAATAGTCGAACTTGAGACGAATAATCCTTCCTTCTGGTAGTGTGATCGACCACTCGCAGTTCAGTTGGTTGCCATAGTTACTGGGATAGTTCGGTGACGTCACAGGACCTTCAGAGGGAGCCGTCAGGTTACCTCCACATCCAGGGGTCGGCGTCACTATAAATGTGAAATACTTCGTAAGTTAACAAATTTGCCCTGGCTACCACAGACATAGTTTCGAAAATATTTGATTTGTACAGTCTTGTTCTTCTGAGGCATGTGTATATATCCAGCATGGCAGATATAGGAAAACATATAAAAGATGGTTTAGACATGAAAAATTCCTTAAATGATTGTAAAATCATCTAATGAATGTAAAAAACGTATCTCATACTACAACTCCTGTATTAGTTAGATAAGCATTAAGTTAAGCTCTTGAACTGTAGTTAAGTAGATGCCATACTTTGTACCTCGTACAATTGTTGTGCAGTAAAGTTCAATTTAAAAAATACGTCACTGTTACAAGAAATTGTCATATCAAATATTCGTGGAAAAAAACTAAACTTTACTTAACCAACACTAAGATTAATTGGGACTTACCCCAAATTTTCAGCCGACTCCGTCAGCCTTGTTCACGGAATGGACCTGTCTGCTGTAACTTCCGGACGTGACATCAGGGACACACGACTGCAGCAGA
>NC_049997.1:8599818-8633963 GCF_000003815.2 Branchiostoma floridae
TTATCTGGCATCTATTAATCTTAGTGTTGGTTAAGTAAAGTTTAGTTTTTTCCACAATGTCATTTACCAACACAGATGAACTTTCATGCTAAGATATCAAATATTCCTTCAAACCGTCTCACCATGAGAAGGACAGGTCTCATCTGTCACTGTGACGTCATCCACAGCGATGTCACATCGGAAACCAGAACCTTTCAGTGCCTCTAAAGCAATCTTTTGAAAGAAAATAATTGAACATTGGCAATGGGCTCATTTGCGTACAACTAAAACGTTCTTACTTGATTTTGTATCTACTTTAAAACGAGATGAGACGACAGCATCCAAAACCAAGAAAAGAACGCTTCGTTTGAATAACAATCTTAGGACTTAAGACTTCAAAAAGACATTAGTAACTCAGGATAATGTGAAAGACCTACAGGTGGTCCGAGTAAACTTACCCTAATCGATGTAGTTAAACCATCAACAGGAACATGAGCCAGGCGCCACGCGTTCTGCTGGGTCCCCCGCCTTGTCCAGATGGGCTGGGAAAATGTTTCATTGGCGTACAACTTGATGTTTAGAGTACCCACACCATAGCCGTACATGTGGTACCAGAAATGCAGACACTTGGTTTGGTTGGCCGGGATGTCTGCACTCAGAAGCACAGCTCTGTCGTTTGTACGCCGGGGACTCGAAGTCTCGATGTAGATGTACCACCCCTGGTCTGAGTAAGGAACAGAAATGACGACAGGTCACTTTGAATTGATACAAAACTCGAACTGGTGCATCTTTTATAAGATCTGCCAAGAAGGTTGGTTCTGCATTTCTACAACGTAGGTAACGTTGAATTACACATTAACATTATTGTATGACATTTCGTTGTTACCAACTTAATGTCATGAAACGTTTTTTAGCCGATGGGCCAATATCAGTATTGTACCTGTCCCCAGGGTGTGATCAGTAGTCGGGCCGGTTCGCGTGGTGGGGGTCTCTCCTTGATGCCGGATCCAGTCAAAGTCATCGCCCACAAACTGCGTCCAACCACACAGGCTCGCCTCGAAGTCACAGTCGTACGGGGATTGGCTTAGAACTGTAAGATGCTTTAAGTCTTAACGTTTTCGAAATTCATTGAAGGTAGATCACATGGAAATGTGCAATGAGTTATCAGATATTTTTATCTTAGATAAATCTTAAATTATCATTGCAGTCAAACTTGCTTAAGATAATTACCGGCGAACCGTACAGAACTGAATGTTTAGATAGCCTCTGCCAGGCTTCACAAAAATTAGCCAAGTGGAAAAACATTAATTATATATAATAAGAATGTTATGCTTGAAATAAATTTTAATAGGTTTTGCTGCAGCTAAATTTAGAGCAAAAATCTACTAAAAAGGCTTATAGGCTATACATTTTCAACAGATGGAAATATGACAGGTTCTAAGTTTATTCTAAGAATACAATACATCACCTCCACAGGTGGGAGTAGTACCGCTCCATGTCCCGTTCGACCGGCAGGTTATATTATCAGTCCCCCAAATCTGGTACCCGTCCATACAGCTGTACCTGACTGTCTGTCCTGATGTAAAGTTACTGTTGTTATCCCTGGTCCCATTGGTGGGCACACCTGGATCCCAGCAATGGCCTGCAGTTCGACCTATGAGAACATAGGAATAGAGCGAAACTTTAAGTAATGAATATCTGTTATCATAGTCGCTGGCCATTCTGTATTTATATTCAAAGCATAAGGACAAGGTCAAAAATAAAACTAAAACAATATCAGCTCATATAAAGCATTTCACAAAATAAACTGTAATAAGATAATCTTACTTATGTACGAGAAGCTAAACCCCTGACGCGTCTCACTGCCGTCAGATGTAAACCTCAGGAACATCATGTTAGATGTGCTGGTGACGGGGCTGACAGACCCAGAACCTGTTAACCTGGACATCGTAAAACAGATAATCACACACAAGTTCGTGACACAAACAAATTTCCTTACTTCTGGCCTGTTATACGTCTCTTATCCATAACAAGCTGTATCTTTCAAACTGGTGTATTGGATATCCCGCACAAGTTGGCCATCTTTGAATGCTCAGTTGCACTATGTTTTATGAGTGTTTATGGACAACAGACTGGTCATTCGGGACTATTCCGGGACGCGGGTGGGGGATTTTCTCTGCGCTACATCTGGTAGATTTCTAGCGTTCTAGCGAGGAAACGCCCACGTTGATGCATTCACATGTAAAGATCTCACGAGCACCTTTAAGCAACACCCCCTATCAAAGAGTGTTAAGTGTTTAAATTAGAATACCGTTCTAACTCCAGAGCACTATCACTGGCTCCATCGTAGATGGTTAGAATGTCATAATCGTCCTCAGTTTTAAAACTGTCGAACTTGATACGGATGATGCTTCCTTCTGGTACAGTGATCGACCACTCGCAGTTCTCATTGTTGCCATAGTTACTGGGATAGTTCTGTGACGTCACAGGACCTCCAGAGGGAGCCGTCAGGTTACCTCCACACCCAGTCACACTGGTCATTATGGAAGAAAATTCCACACCACTTTGTGAAGAATAACCACTGTTCAAACACGTCTACCTAGGCTGTTTTTTTTTCTCGATAGAAATCATGGGCAAACTATGTCGATTGGAGTTGACTTTTGTTGTGGTGTAGGCCTAACGTTGAGCTTTGCGCGTCCAAACAGAACAGCGAATCGTCCTCACCAAAATTGAATTTGAAAGAAATCATTGAATGCAAGAATGGACACTTCATAAGGTCTTGTAGAAAATACGCTTCGCTCATACCTGTACATGTACATGTACATTATGAAGCTTCCCCTTAAAGATTGTGACAGTAGAAAGAAGAAGGAGGAGAAAAGAGAAGAAACATTACGAATAATGTATTTTATTTCCGTACAATACCTACAGCATGGTGGAGTGAAAATAAATATGCTGGGGAACTGCTTGTGTAAATGGACCTTTTTTTAGAATAAAAGGGCGGGTGACTGAAAGACACATGAAGGTATGCATGAAAAGTTATACATATAAAAAATTAATGCAGCATTGTGAGTCACCTCACCACTCCCTTGGTAACAAAGTACTCCTGTCACTACCGAGTTTGCAAAGGTAATGAAATGTAAATAATGAGAGAGAGGGGGAAGGCCAAACGGAGAGATAAAAAAATATAATAAAACGGGACGAAAAGGGTGCCGGCGTATATGTGTCTGACTGTGTATCTTTTTAATGTGTGTTACGTATGTAGAAATTGTGTATGTCTAATAAAAAAAATGATGAAGAGATCGGAGTCCCTCACTTATCTGGGACACGAACCTTCGTCTTGTAGTTTCGTAGTCGGTATCTTTACAGATTGAGCATTACGTGTTTATGCTATTTTATATAATAATAATCCTTATTTCAAGATCATGCCCAAAGGTTAGTTGCAAAGTAAAACAGTGATCTACAGTAACAAACATGAAAATGAGATATAAGGATACGTTGAAAGCGAAATGATATCTATTCTAAATCTATGTCCACTTAAACTTAAACTTCTTTTCCGTAAGCAGTAGAAGATCAATTGTCGGATATTTACGTAGGTAAAGTACAGCCCCTACCTGTGGTAAAGATTACCCAGCAGACGATTCCAGCTGCGACAATTTGTCTCCCCATTTCGCGCCACGCCCGGGTCCGGCTGGGCGGATGGTTTGTTCTTCCCCGTTAATAGTGCCCTGTTAATAGTGCAAAGTTGTCCCCGGTGTCGTCACAAGAAAAGCTGTATACCTACTACACACGGGCTTCTAACAAGGAAAAAACTGTACAAATACAAGAGCGAATGTCTTAGTTCTAAATGAAGAGACGTTTTGAAGCAAATTATAGCAGGATAAAACTATCACAAAGACGATTAGTGAACATTTCCAAAAGTGGCAACAACAAAAAATAACAACAACCAAACGACAACTTCAACGTCAATTTTACACTAAAACGGGTGGTCTGTTCGTTACCTACCTCTATGTTTTCAAAATTGTCACGAGCATATCATTCAGTCCCTCACAATGTTGTGACATGACGGATAGCAAAGACGCCTTTATTACAATAGAGACACGAGTCCCAAATCCGAGTGATTACATTTTAAATTATTCATGATGGCGGGTACTGGGGACAATGCTGAGCTGTCATGTCATCATCATGAAAAATGACGCCTGTGTATGTCTGGTAGACATCGTTTGATTCCACCGCTTCACCAATATTTCAGCTCTATGATCTGTACTATATAAACTTCAAAACAGGTGCTACCGAATTAGAGAATGGTCATTATGTTTGCGGAAGCAGCAAACACATAGTTTTCCTGCAGATATTCTACCAAAACGCAGGAAAAGCTGGGGCTGTACCAAGCTCTCTACGTTTCCAGCTTTTTGATTGGCCACAAAAGGGCTTTCCTCGGGGATACGTCACATGTGAACCTATCAGCAAAACGCTTGCTCAAACCGGGATCCAATGAAAACACTGATGACAAAGCCTTTGGCTGTGAAATACAGCTTTTCGATTGGCCGAAACTCTATGCTTGTCATCGAATAAACCAATGAACGCACAGGATTTAAACCGGCCGGGCCACCTTGAGCAACATAACGTTATAAGAGTTATAAGATATAAAAAATCGGTGCAGAATCATGTCAAACCACGTAGCATAGTGGGGAATGATACGGCCTCACACGCTGAAGGCCGCAGGATCGAGTCTCGCTGGGTCACTTTTTTTATTCCCCATTTTAGATATGTATCTTGTATTTACAACATTTTCATCTTGCGAACAGGGCATCGTTCGTTTTACACGCCTTTTTCAATTTTTTTCTTGCACTCAAAAGACGTGCGGGGCGTTACGGTCGGTCGGACGGTCCGTGTGGGGAGCCGGGGGGCTTGCCAAGGCCTCGTTGCCTTTCTACTAGTTGTTTCTTTTCTTGCGATTTTTCCATTCCTTTCCCTTCGCAAACATCCTGCATTTTTTTCAAAAATGTTGCCTTTCTAGTTTTTGTCAACTATTTGAACGATTATAGGGTCTTGCCTATTGCATGCAGCCACATTAAAGCTATCCAGATTAGACATAAAAACCTACCTCTAGTGACTTTTCAATGGTTTGCAGTCGTGATTTTTTTATTTCTCTTTACCGTGTGGTTCAGGTGAAGGTGCGGCCATTTTGGTTCAAGTCCTCGACAATGTTCGGTAAACATCGGCTGTAGTCGGTAGGTCCACTCTCTGTGTCCCGCCCACCGCCAATATCAGGTTCTACACGGAATGCCATTAAACTAACTTGAATAAACCCTTTCACAGATATCAGCACGTATGTAAGGCGACTGAAATTATATGGACTATGATACTTGACTAGTACGGACTGTCAGATTATAATCTACATGTGTGTATTTTGCCTAGCACACTCCTAAAATACCCTCCAAAATACTTATTTGTGAGCATCACACTAACAAACACTCGTTACGGGAGATAAACTGCATGACTAGTAAGCAACGCACTAACGTTACTCATGGAGGTGAATTTGTTGATTAAAAAAGTATCCTGCAAACGCCAGGCGGTTCACCAAAAGAATTCAGTGACCATTACCAAACGAAACACTATCTCGGTCATCGGGACAAAAAAATCGTCACTAGACAGACAGACCGACAAATATCACAATATCTAGGTCATCAGGAGACGAGTGGTCATAGGTCAACCAACATGGCGGACGCCGAGCAGGCCGTAATTGTCCCAGTGGACCATCGTCAGATGGATTATCCGACTTTTCTGAAGCTGCACCGGGGACAGCTAGCTAATTCTGGAGTGCCAGAGGTCTATTGGCCAGGTGTGCAAAAGAAGATTCGAGACGAAGTAAGATTTAGCGCTGAAATCACGCGGCAAATGTGTCATGGGGGGAGGGGGGCGTGGTAGTCAGATGACCACGTTGGTTACATGTATACGTAGGAAGACCGCGTCGACCGCCGTTGCTAAAATTAACTGTTCCTGCGGGAACCGATGAAAAACATACGAAATACAAAATTTTCAGATTATGCATTCACCAGGCAAAAACCAGAACTTTATCACGGACATTGATTCTTGGTTAGTAGCCGAAATATTTACAGTTTTCTTGTGTCGTAACCCCCCAAAAAAATATTTAAAAAGCGATAGCCCTCGGCTATTGATCTGACAAAATATTCCTTCCTTTTTTCACTATTGACAGGATGATCCTCTTATATTATATAATCTTTTGAATAACTCCTCATGATCCTGTCAACCCAAACCCAAGATCTGACTGAGAAAACCTTGTAAAATGATGCAAAAGGAAGACATTATTCGCATTCCTGAGCAAGAATGATTGTCAATAAGATTTAAGAAAGTAGATATCTTGCGCAGACAGTGTTTGAAGCCCCAGGTACTAGGTGAATGGATGCTTTCAATGAAAAAAATATATATATTTCTGTGTTCTCTGCTGTCAATAACACTTAGGTCACTATTTACATGATGTTTTCTGTCAATACAGGCTTTTCATTATTGATGACGTACAAAGTATAATTTGAATCGTCCCACTACCATGTTAGTGGGCAATTAAATTAAGCAGTAGCAGTATGGTTAACAGAAGTACGCTGAAATTCAACATGGCGCAGATGACGTCAAATGAAGACATCAGAATGACATAATTCTTTTCTTCTGATGGAACTAGGTCTACGATGCGGGACATTATTTTGGCATGATGCAGGTAGAAGAAGATGAGGAGGAAGGGGATGATGAGGGGGGTGGGGACAGAAACAACCCCACCCCAGGGGATCACAGGTGGTGTGTCGTTGTCACAAGTGAGGATGGCGTGGACAGCAGTGATTCCAGCAGGTATTTTCTAATGCATCTGCACATCTTGGTTAACTGATAGCCTCACTTCAGTAGACAAATATTCCAGCTTCCGGCATTTGTACATGTCAACTACTTAGTACTAATACTCAGATCCAAGCAGAGGTTAAGTGTGAGGTTATGCTCCAGCTTTTATGTATTTATTTCCTTACAAGTCTATTGTGCTGTAATACAACAAGGAAGGTACTAGTATGAATCTATGATGAAACAGGTGTTCCTTTATGAGCCTTGTGTTGGACATACTTTTCAGTTTTAGACATTTTTGTCAGGCTTTCCATTTTGTCAGGTCCTACAAATGATCCTACAAATGGTACAAATTTAAACCAAAACTTATTGACATTCCTGGTGACTCTGAGTGATGAGTAGGAATATTTTAATTCAAGTATTCAAATTATTCAGATGATTTTCTCTGCTTTTAGACTGCCAAGCCTTTTCTTGTCAATAGTACTTTTTTTGGCTCATCCCCAGTATCTTCCTGGTTGACCATGCGTGGACATTCCAGTACGGGTACGCGCGGCTGCAGCTACAGCAGGTGCCGGGACTTCTGGGCAGGATGGCCGCCCTGATGGACATCTGTCAGGAGCTGTCTGAGGAGGAGAAGACAGAGAGGGTGCTGGATGAGATGTGGAGGTTTGTTTGTTTATTTCTTGCTTGTTTTATGTTTGTTTGTTTGGGGAGTTAAATGGAAGTGCCCTAATAGTACCCAGTGCATCTGTTTCATGTCCCTGGGAATGAGAAAAAATCCATGCAATCAATTCGAATTCCAAAACAAATATATCTCTTTCTCCCTTTCCCACCTCTTTATTCCCCTATCTTTTCCTCCCACTCTTTCCCTCCCTCCCTCTGTCTCTCTCTCTCTCTCTCTCTCCTCCTCTCTCATCCCACCCTATCTCTCTCCCTCTATCTCTTACTTTCTCCCTCCTTCTCTTTCTCTCTCTCCCTCTTTCTATGATATTAATTGAAGTATGCTCTGTTGCTTCTATTTCTATATCTAGGTTTACCTGGCAGTACAAGTTGAACTTTCAGGGAGCTGTAAGTATGTTTTCCTTGCATTATGAAGTGTGATATTAATTTACGACTTCAGTAATACATGTACTACAATTCATAGTATGAGTCCACGATGTCAATGCCTGACTCTGATAAAGTTGTTACACATTGCCAGTATTTCAGACATTAATTTTATCTGTGTATGATGGTTGACTGTTTTTGTATCAACATTAGACAGCTGATGACAAGATAGCATTCTGGTATGTGAACGATGAGTTTGGGTCCCGGATTCAGCACTGTGATGAGCCAGCCTGCAGGATGGTGCCTTTCTACTATGTCCCCACCAAAACTTCCTACACACTTATGTGGCTGTTACAAGACCTGGACTGTGGAGGTATGTATGCTACAAGTAAATGGTTTGACCTAATGATTATGCTAAGGTCACATTTCTAAACCAGTGGCTGAGCAGTACAAAAAGTACAATTCGAAAGACAACAAAAAATTCTAGACCAGTAGCTGAGCAGTACAAAAAGTATTATTATTTTAAAGACAACAGAAGATTCTAAACCTGGACAGACTGAGCAGTAGCCTGCATACCATCCGTATTCTACCAGGGCTCCCCCTAAAGGGGTAGCAAGTGTAAGGAGCCCCGGTAGAATACGGATGGTACCCAGGCTAGCTGAGCAGTACAAACTGTATTTTAAAGACAACAAATAATTCTAAACCTGGACAGACTGAGCAGTAGCCTGCATACCATCCGTATTCTACCAGGGCTCCCCCTAAAGGGGTAGCAAGTGTAAGGAGCCCCGGTAGAATACAGATGGTACCCAGGCTAGCTGAGCAGTACAAAATGTATTTTAAAGACAACAAATAATTCTAAACCTGGACAGGCTGAACAGTACAAAAAGTACAATTTCAAAGACAACAAAAGATTCTAAACCAGTTGCTGAGCAGTACAAAAAGTATAATTCTAAAGACAACAAAAGATTCAAAACATAAAAACAACAGTCATGAACATAACTTGTGTATATTTCTTGATGACCATAATATTAATCAAAGTAAAATCCTAATAGATATCAGCTCTACAGCTTTGGTTATAGGCTAAACAGTCCTATGTGAGAATGACTGTATCTGCAACATAAGGTAAATCTGCAGGCTGACTCAGGGTACAATTATTACTTTCATATAGTTTGTACATTGTATCTCCAGTCATTTGTAAATGTCTGATGGCATTAACGGCAAAATGTTATTTCCTCTCCTCAGATGAAGTGACCCGTGATTTTGCTGATGGACTCTCTGACGACACAGAGAGAAAATGTCGGCTGCTTGCCTGGATTCCACAGGACTTTACTCACATCTCACCCAACCAAGGAATTTCAGTCGATGACCAATTCTACTGGGTACGTTTTTTTTCAGTAGTAGATTTAAAAACGTAGTAGATTTTAAAGCCTATACACTACGGTACCTGCTAACAGTGACTTAGCTTGGTTTGCAGTTTTATTTGTTTGTTTTTGTTCAAAACCAATAAACTACTTTTAGGTAAAGCACATTACTTAATGTGTTATTCATAAAGTATACGTTGTGTAAGTTTTGAAGACCTTTCACAAATAACTTCGGTGATATAGGATGCAATACTAAACAATATGTCAATCTTGATATACATGTTTTGTACATGCACCTAATCAAAACTTAATTGCTATTTTTTTGTTAGGTGAATTTGTACACTGATTTCTTAAATAGCAACAGATCTAGATTAGATTATATATTCTAATAGGCCGAAAGGACTCGCCTTAAGCAAGTAAGCAATAGTAGAATAAAGTGTGTTAGGAAACAAAAATGTTAATGTAATGCATTCTGTCCTACAGACTAGACTAAAAGGATGCAGGGAAACTTTACCTATCCCAGATGCCACTGGGAATCCACTAACCAATAGAGAAGGGCCTTACAAAGTGTACATGGATATCCAGGTCATCAGAGACAACCTGACTGATTCGCAGTTTCAACTCGTGGAGGAGGAAAGCCAAGCAGATATTGTGTGGACACGAAGTCATCTTCGGGACTTTAAGTAGGTTTTTTTTAAATGTATTACTGAATCATCAGTGTTATCTTTCACAAGTCTAGACTGGTGTTACAGTATTATATTTGTAGCTACATGTACACATTGAACATAGTACATCTTATCTTTTTCAAAACATGAGTTGGATATTTGTGTCAATTTTTGTACTCCTTTCTATTTCAAGATACAGCTACAGTAGTTATTCCTGTTTCTTTCTTCACATGACTGGCAAACCATTATGAGGTGTAGCACACCGGATTTTGTAAGGTAGTGAGTGTGTAAGACTGACACGGAAGCTGTATAAGACTGCACTCAGTGCACTGTATCTTCTAAGGTTTTATCAACTCAAACTGTGGCCAGTGGTTTACCTACTAGTAGGTGAATATTGCAAGGAGAGCATTACCCTTTGGTTTTATGTCCCTCCAAAAAGTTAGGTATTAGTAGTACCAAGAAGGCTTATTTAACCTCCTTATTAGTACTAATTTCATTGGTGTAACGTGCCATTTGGTGTAAAGTTCTTTTCCCAAGGACACAACATTGGCACTTGAAACTGAGAACCTTTAGGTTCTAAATCAACATCATGTTCATCACAATTTGTCTATTGTTTCCATGGCAACTCCCAGGACCTTCAGTGTGGATCGCCCTGATGTCTACATTAACCAGTTCCCCTGTGAGGGTATCCTGACTGTCAAAGACTGCCTGGCTTACATTGGTCAAAGGGCAGTGACCAATCAGGACCCAGAAGCTCTGGAGAATGGTCCAAAATGGCTGCCAACGACCTTTAATCTTGCCTGGGCTCTCCCACAATTTGTGTCCAGCTTTCAACAAAGGGAGGAAAGGTATGGTTTTATCATCACTTTAGCCTAGTAGTAGTTAAAGGTAAAAACTCAAAAAGAAAAAAAAAAAAACTAAAAGATGTCCTAAAGCCACTGTCACACAGTATGGAAAGTAGTCGGCCAATAAATCTGGAAAGTCTAAAGGACATTATCCACTGCATTATACATCCGGTGTTTATAGATAAGCCGATGTTTGCAGGTCGTCTTGACCAAGCAATCTCACTCATATTTCAGGTGAAAGATACACTCACAGGCCTCAAAATCCTTTTTTCTGCATATGAGTGCACTGGCGCAGGTAAACACCACATTAATACCTGCACAGCTCCAATTTTCACACTAGCTACATTATTATTATGCAGGTGGTATTTTGAGCCCAGACTTGATTCTGTTTAAAATTTGATGAACTGCTCGCAATCAAATACAGATGAAGCTCATTAACTGTGTGACAGGGGCTTGAAGAACCTAGCACAGTCCACCTTCTACTAGACTACAACATAAAACTACAGTATCAGAACACTAGGCAAGGCACAGACTATTGGAAATAAACTGCACATTATGTACATGTACCACGCTGATGTCAACCTGGATGAATAACCGGAAAGACTGCTTCACAGGCAAGAGGGCATCCCATGGGCACTTCCACAGTTTGTGTCCTGTTTTCAACGGAGAGAAGAAAGGTATTCAAGTACATTTAGTTATGGCTTTCATACTCAGACTACTATTATAGCTAGTTGCTAACATATTAGAAAGCTATCTTGCAAAATCACTTCAAATACTTGTGATATACATTGTATACTACTAGGTAAATGTGTATGAACTAATATTGATATTTGGAGAGATTTAAAAGATGAAATCTAATAATTTTATTCATTGTTTAACTGTGAATTTCTATGCTATTAGGATCATGTGTACAAATTTGATGTTTAACAAATGCCAATTCATTGTTACACTTGCAACATGAATATGGTAAATATTCTAAAATAATTGCTGCATTTTGATAAATGCTGATCACCCCAAATGTCTCACAAAAATCAAATGCCAAACATATTTTTTCTTACATCAATATGTTATATGATTTCAATAATCTAAAAGTTACTCATTGTTCCTATATATGAAACTCAGCTGCTAAACTGGGCTGATGATGTTTCCAATTTTGAGGGCGTGTCCTGTAGCTAGCAGTCAGCCAATCAGAGAATTGGTATTACTGAAAGGAAACATTTGGGTGATTCTGTGATTGGATAACATCTGATTAGAGACCACGCCCACAAATTAATCTAATTAGTGGAAACCTCAGCCCAATTTAGCAGAGCCTCCCCAAGTTATATTGTATAAATGTGCGGCAAGTACTGTATATAACGACAGTCATGTATGAAAAAACATAACAATCAGGTCTATTATACTGTAATGTCTTGATTACAATTACTTGATGATTAAGAGACTCTATGTTTATACACAAGCAAGGCTCTGCATTTGAGAATTGGTAATGTCAATGAAGCATGCACAATCAAGCACAATTATTTAAAGAAAGCGCATCAAACCGTGGGGCCATTGTGTATAATCTAGTCCTGTCAGTAACGCCCCTCTCCCGTGTAGGGGTCTGGACAACCACTGGATCCTAAAGCCATGGAACCTGGCTCGAGGACTGGACACTCAAGTCACCAACAAGCTGCATCACATCATAAGGCTCTCCGAAACATCACCGAAGGTTTGTCATCATCTAAACAGGGATAAACAAGTCCACTAGCCCTATTGTCCAGGGCAAGTGAAAGTGCTGTTCGGGCAAGTGCATGTCCTACCCCACTTGTCCGATCGGGCAAGTAAGATTTTTCCATTGATTTTAGTGCAATTTTGATATACTTGTTACTTTTTACAGTCATGACATCAAGCAATTGTCTACAGAGGAAGTGAAAATGCATATACTAGTAACAGTGACATTTGAATTTTGGGCAAGTGAAAAATTGGTTCGGGCAAGTACGTATACATTTTTTATGTGCTTGCCCGATAGGACAAGTGAATTTTAGAAAACTTGTTCAACCCTGCTAAAGCCATTTTTTACTAGATTGTGACTACTGAATGACTGACCAAAATTAATTTTTGTGTATCCTTTAATTTTGTAGCTGGAGTAAATTTAAAGTGAAAGCAAAAGTATGATTTAAAAGACTACAGAGCACACACAAAGTAAAGAAAATTTGGTCTATGAAAGTCATCATTTATCCATGAAACTGCCCTCAAACAGTCAGAGGCTACTAGTTTCATATATAGGCTCATGGACACAAGATTGAGAAGTTATAAATTAGATTCCTAGAAGCTATTTAGCATTCCTAGCAAAGACGTTGGGTCCGTGGGAAAGACATTTCACACGACATTCCTCTCTCCACTCTGGTGTAAAAATGGGAACCTGACTTTGGCTGGAGAGGTAAAAAGAGGGGGATGGGACCACCTTCCAATTCCGTGCCCTTAAAACACAGTGGATGACATTACCCACTACTCCTACGGCCTCAAAAAGGCTAGTTTACTAGTTTAGTTTTACTAGACTTTAGTTTTATTCAGAAAATCAGCCTCGCAGTTTGTGAAACCAAACTGAATATCAATGAATTGTACAAATTGTTGCATGGCGAATACAAAATATATAAATAAGAATTAATTAAACAATTACAAAACATGATGCAGAAACACCTAAACAAAGTTGTACGTAATGCCTTACAAAGAACGCCGAAGTAAGGACAGGAACGTCCTACACAGAGTATCACTACGAGGACTCGTTATACAGGCGTATGGCCTGCTATGGAACTATGGAACTACCTCTACCTTTTTCAGGGATTCAAACTCAGACCCTTCAGATGATATCCTGTGATATCTCTTAACCAAAATATTGACTGTTTCTTCGATCACTATTTCTTCAGGTTGCGTGTAAGTATCTGGAGGACCCCGTCCTGTACTACAGAGAGGATGTTGGTCAGGTGAAGATGGACATTCGCTACATCGTCATGCTGCAGTCTGTCAAACCACTCAAGCTGTTCGCCTACAAGGTGTTCTGGCTGCGATTCGCCAACAAGTAAGTCCTTACACAATGTTGTTTTTTTCGTATGCTGTCCTGGTTTGTAGTATACATCATCTATGAGAGAATGCAGCATGGCTTATTCCGTATCACACAAGGTGGGAGCATATATAGGAACCGAGGGCAAATACACCCTCTTGTATTCCTTTAATGTCATACTCACTGGAGACAACACACATTTCAATGCAAAATGCACCAGAAGTTGAGATTTTTATTTAAGCTGTTAGCCAACAAGTAATTCCTACATACGTAGTACACAATGTCCTTTCCCTTGTATGAAGTCCTTGTATATACATCTATAGAGAGCATACAAGATCTTGATGGCATCCCCGCGTAAACCTTGGACTTACATGTATGAACGACTTACCATAGACCATGTAGTTCTCTTTTCACCCACAGTAAGTCCAATGGTCTGAAAATGAACTTACTCAGGGAGGACTGAAGATAGACTTACTGCCTAAATTGGTGTAAAGGCCTTACTCTGGATAATAGACTCCACCAAAACTTGAACCCCTCAAACATGGCAAAATGGGGTGTAATTATTTTTGTTTTTATTGCATCCAGGCCCTTCTCCCTGGACCACCTGGATGAGTATGAGAAGCACTTCACAGTGATGAACTACACAGAGGGTGGCACCAAGTTACATCAGGTCAGTGAAGTTGCACCTAGGGCTTTGTACCTAAAAAGTTAGTAAATTACCCAATGTTATTATTAGAAAGAAGGTACCCAAAATATAACCTTCTTGGTAAAGATAATAAGTCAATCAAATCAAATCAGTCAATGAATATTCCATGGAGGTTCGACATATCTAAATTCTAACTTGTTTGACTGGTTTTCTCGCAGGTTCATTACGATGACTTCATCCCTATCTTTGAGAAACAGTATCCAGACTTCCCATGGAAGGGTGTAGAGGTAAAAGATGTCTTCTTTTTTTTCATTTTTACTTTCAAAAAATTTCTGTCCTATAGTTATTTTTCTTTTCTGTTATTAATAATATTTTTTTTTTATAATTTTCTGTATAGTAAGAAGATTAATTAACTGTATGCTTCATGATTGCACAGTGATTGTTAAGTTTCAATTCTAAATGATTATGACTGACATCTAATGAGGAAAAAGTGCCCTATACAGACAATATGATTTTGTTATATTTTCTCAAGAAATTTAAAAAGATAGTGCAACATCATCTTGGTACAAATCCTGATTTCATCTGCCATTGGTGATTCACTGCAAACCATGCATGGAGGCCTGGCAAATCTCTGTCTCATCTCAGCCAAGCAACACAGTGATTTGCATCATTCACAGGGATGGCAGGCCTGGCGCACCCAGTCTGATATCAGTCAAAAAGTTGTAAGGTGGTATAACCCCAACAGTGCACTATAACCCCGTATGTCAACTACCTAATTACATCAAGAAATATACAAAGTCTCTAACTATTTCATGGAGATATGAAACCTTTCATGTAACTTTTCATAATTTATTTGTTTCTGTTGCCTGTAGTTGTCCATTTTCAGTGCCTTTCGAGAGCTGTTTGAGTCAGCTGTCAGCAGAGAGGCGCCGTATGGGATTGGACACTACCCCATGGCCAGGTCCCTCTATGCCATCGACCTTATGCTGAAATGGGACAAAAATGAACAAGGTAAATGAGAAAAAGGACTGGAGGGAGTGGTTACACATAGTGTGTACTCAGCACAGTAAAGGTAGTAAACTAAGGTAATGGTCATCCTGATGGACAAATCACTCTGAAGGAGGCCTGGCAAGCCTCCATTTCAAATCAGCCATACATTATTTCAAACAGTTGCCACAATTTTGCCAAGCTTTTACCACCTAAATGATCACCAAAAGACTACATTTCTATTAAAAGCACAAAATCCCACCATCATACAGAATGTGTGACAGTTCATTAACCACTGCCTTCAAAGAAGAAGTCAAACCCGACAATAGTATCCATAGTATCATGTAGTTGATTAGACACTAGTTTTATGTACTTACCTCTCTTAGTTCTTGAGACTGTGTATGCAATTAGCCCTCGGGCATGATTTTGCAAATAAACAACTATGATGATGATTTACATCATTCCCCGGACAGGAGACCTGACATATCCCGTCTTGAAATCACCCAGCAAAAGAGTTTGTCACCCCATAAGTGGTGGTATAACCCTGTCGTGTGTAAGCACTTGAACCGATTATGATGATGATGATGAAGAAAGGTAGTCCTGTAACCTTTTTGAGGCTGTCGGGGCAGTGAGTTGTTGTCCACTGTGTCTAGGACACCGTATTGGAAGGCGAAGCCTATCCCTTTCCTCCTATTGCCTTTTACCTCTACACCAAAGTCTTGGAGAGAACTGACAGAGAGGAGCAAGGGAACAGTCAGGTACTCATTTCAACATCTAGCTGTGACATGACTGCACAGTCTTATATCCACTAGTCTAGCCACTTGGCCCGTTGAGACTACATAGAAAAAAACAGATGACATTGTCATGACTTTTTTTTTCAATTTCAGGAGAGAAGATTATGCAGCCAGTGTTGCTGGAAGTCAACTTCTGCCCAGACTGTGATCGTGCCTGCAAGTATCATCCCAACTTCTTCAATGACATCTTCTCGGCGCTGTTCTTGAACGACTTTGCTGATAGACCTGTTGCAGTTATCTCATAGTGCATAATTATGCATTGTTCACTTAAATACAATATACATGTACTATGTACATTGTACATGAAGATATTCTGAAAAGGATATTTGTGTGCTTAGAATACCTGAGTTTCAGAGAGCCTTTAAGTGCTAAAGTGGAAATGAAGGATTGATTCAGTTTAGCTATTCTTCCACTTCCATCATAGCAGAGAAGACAGATGCTATGTACAGTATTTACAGGTTCATTATATGGAACTATACAGCTCTCTTTAACAAGCACACTGAACGTCCCATCATAAGGACTGTGACCCTTTCATGTCAGGTGAGAGTTACAGCCACAACTCAAACTTAAGGCTTCTAGTTCCATGCGGAGGCAGGGCTACTTAAACCACTGGACTACATATGTGACCTACTACATAATTAAGCAATGTCTTGACGTTTAATTTTTTTTTTTAAGAAGCAACTCACTAAGTTTCATTTTGTCTTAGTTTGTTTCACATTTTATTATAGGGACAGCTTACGAATCTACTCCCAAGTTTTATTGGGAATTAAAGAAAGATATATGGAGCTAAATTGAGCAGCATTTCTTTTTTTTCTGGATGGTTCTTTTTTTTTAATTTAAAAGCAGCGCATCCCAGTACACTAGTGTCAGAATATCTTTCATGACATGATCAACCAAAACACTTATCTGATTTCATATAAATCTTAGTCTCAAGTAGCTCTCTAGCCTTGTTTGGTTTGACGGTTAGTAAACAAAGAAAAGGAATAGATACACTTACATTACTGAGCTCCCTACACCTCTCAAAAACGTCTTGACCTACAGAAAATAAATTTTCCCACCGGGCATCAAAATGAAGGGTTCTACACGGCTATTTTCCCACTTGTAGTGGCTTAAGGTAACTCTTGTTACAACGGATATAACTGTTAGTTTTGCAAAGCCGGATATTTAAAGGGACAATCTGCGCACGGTTTTAAAAGCGTACAAAGGACCAAATGGTTCGCAAAATGTACTCATACATGAACTTCCCCAAAGTAGTGCGTACATCTGCTTAGAGATGGGGTATCATCTGGTCACTGACCGGTCCCTGCCGGTTGAGAGGCATCGGCAGCTGTGACCTGGTGTAACATCACCGAGCGCTGGCCGGGGTTAGAATACCACCAGGCGCATGCGCCGTACGGCTATAGATGCGCCTCCACCCATTCCTTAGCGTGGTCACCAAGAGTTGGGAAACCCACAACATCTGGTAAGTTATGCGTGTTGTTAACTTCGTAATGTTGAAATGGGTGTTAGATATCCATGATAACGACTTTTCATGGCATCTACTAGCTGTGGTATCGTCTGCAAGTCGACTAATTGAACAATATGCGCACTCCTGATGTTCAATGTACAGCATTCCAGGCTACACTCTAGCCGCATAACACCATCTGCGTTTGTTTTTGATGTTCCCTGCGTTTGGAATTTTGCACGTTAACGGAAAATCAGTAAATCTTTCTTAAGTTTACCTATATACTTTGAGTAGTTTTAGTTGTTGGCTATTGTACAACGATTGTTCCACACCGACTTTCCCTGACAGAGAAATTGACGTGTTGGAGTCGTTAATATGTTAGAAAATTATCGGTAATGTGGCGTTATACATGCTATTTTCCAGAATTGTAGAATTACGTTTGGCACGTATACATTTGTAAAGACATTATCTCCGGAAAAAGATATACATAGCGTTCTGTACACGCCCCCTTCACCGCTTGTGTCTCACCACTTGCTATTTTTTCACTGAGCAGATTGTTTTTCTAATGGTTGATTTGGGTCAGGATGCGTTATATGACCCTGTGTACCACTGATCCAAACATTCCTATAATAGTCCCCGTGACAGTGATCCTTTGGTTCATGCCTCATATATCTGCCATGCGTCTGAGTTAAGGTACACTCATCGCACTTGTGTCAAGCTTACGTCACTGCGGGGTTCGTTCACTGCGCCACTGCTTTGTTATTTTCTCCGATTTTTTTTTATAATTCAGATATTGCGTAAAACGTAAAAGTATGACTAAGAAGACGACAAAATACAAAAAGAAGGAAAAGAAGGAAAATTCATTCTATATCTATAAAATTCGTTGAGTATCTTTCGAACCAACCCCGCAGTGACGCAAGCTTGACACAAGTGCAGTGGGAGCGCACCTTAACAGAGTATCGATATCCGCAAATAACTAAAAATGATTTTAAACCATTTCGGCTCATATGAACTCAACAAACAGATGTGTCTTTATTCAACTGGTTTCGACAGAGATGACAGAATTATAGTACTATTAGTAGAAGGTATGTACAATATTTATAGAATTATTGTACAGGGAAAATTTCCCTAGCTCTTTTTGTGACGGAACAATGGACAATGGCGTTCTGCCCTAATTATAATAGAACTGCAAGCAGTGCGCATGTCGGAATTCTAACTCACGACTTTTTTAGTCATGAAGTAGGGTCATATGTCACTAAATACTAGACTACGAATGTTACGCAAAGACTCAATACATGTTTCAACACGTAAAAGAGTTTCGTTTAGTTGCACTTTCGCTGCACTTGCGTCACTGATGGGCTCGAAAGATACTCAACGAATTTCAGACATTAAGGACGAATTTTCTTACTTTTTTTGTCGTCTTCTAAGTTATACTTTTACGTATTACGTAATATCTAAATTATAAAAGTCGTAGAAAATGACGAAACAGTGACGCAGTGAACGAACCCCAAAGTGACGCAAGCTTGACGCAAGTGTGGTGAGATTGCACCTTTATATTGTCCGTTTCCTGATGTTTCTGGTACGACGGTGGTCTTCAAGCCTTCTCGGTATCGGGAAGAAAAGGGATCACATTGTAAAAATATTTTCTAAAACGTTTTATCTCTACGCTATTATGTATAACCTCGAGGATGCTCCCTAACAGAAATATAAACAAAGTAACTCAATACGGTAATACTAGAAGCATCTGTCTGGCGATAAGAGAATGTACGCCACAACTGACACGCAAAATGACCTGACCCGTTTGTGACAGTTACGGCCGCCTGGCGCGTTGGTACACCCGATCTCTCGATCTCGGAAGTTAAGCAACGCGCGGTCCGGACAGTACTTGGATGTACATTGTAGCCTCACGAAGCTTTCCACGAAATTGTCTTCCGGGAGGACGTAAAACGGGGGTCCCGTGCTCGAGGAGGTGCCTCGACCACGTTAAACAGCCTCATTACCCACACATTGGGTACCTACTGGCTGCAAAATACACCCGATATTATTATTATAGTAACCGAGCCCAACGTGAACAACAAACATGCAAGCCACAGTCAGTGGGTGACGGATTCTTTGGGGTGTTTAGGAGAATTCTTTGGGATATCAGGTTGGGACTTAGCTTAGATACTTTTCCATTCTGACAGTGAACAAAGAATCATCATCATAGTTGGAAGATAAGAATTAGAAATAAAAGCTTGTGAACACATTCATTGCGTTCTTTGTCCCAGTTTTGCATAAGCCACAAAAAGTTCAAACGTATGTTAGATTTAATGTAAAGCATGTTCCGTCTGCCATCATAGAGTTAGCCATATTGCGAAGTGCTCTCACCAAAATTTGGCTTACAATCCGGATACCATGTATGTGTGGCAGATATCGCTCTTTGTCTCTAGTATTACGACTTAAAGAATGCAATCCATATCTTTGTTATTTACATCTGACACATTTCCATATATGCCAATAGCAGTTACTCAAGGAACTGGGATCATCCAAAATCATAGCATGCTGCTTGAGTAACTGCGATTTGGCATTATAAACAAACAATCAAAGGGCGGTCGATACATTGTTCTCAATCATGACACCTTCCCCGTTTGTCTCCAGACGTTAGGATGTGCAGAACCACAGGTTACAGCGTGAAGGGGGCGTACTTCTTGGGAGTCGCCCTGCTGTTTCTGGGAATCTTTAGCATCCTGCTGGGTGTGATCGGGCTGGGCGCGTGTCATGGCTACTGTGTACCTCTGGTGGCGCACGTGGGCGCGCCTATATGGAGCGGAATTGTGGTAAGTATACAATATAGAGAAGAACTATTATTGCACAACGATTGTACACGGTACAATGTATGGCAGCAACTATTACACAAAGTCCAATTATTACACAATGGCAAAGTCTGGGCCAACTATTATACAAAGTAAAATCTTCAGTATCCTGCTGGGAGTAATCGGGCTGGGCGCTTGTCATGGCTACTGTGTACCTCTGGTGGCGCACGTGGGAGCACCTATATGGAGCGGGATCGTGGTAAGTATACATTATAGAGAAGAACTTTTATTGCACGACGATTGTACACGGTACAATGTATGGCAGCAACTATTACACAAAGTCCAATTATTACACAAAGGCCAACTATTATACAAAGTAAAATCTTCAGTATCCTGCTGGGAGTAATCGGGCTGGGCGCGTGTCATGGCTACTGTGTTCCGCTGGTGGCGCACGTGGGCGCGCCTATATGGAGCGGGATCGTGGTACGTACAAGCATTTTCGGTCGACATTTGATACATAGTATATGCGATGTAGACGTACGACATTGTACAAATATATTACATCATCACACACTACTATGGCCTCGTCCTCCAGAAGTTCGTATGCCTAAAAAAATAATACCTCGAGCTCGTCTACGTTATTGACATATGTTGGCTCCTAAATGCCTGGTTTTGCGAGGCTTGCATTATTCCATTCGATTAACACACTTCTCGTCATGTTAAGAGCAACTGTCTTTTTAAGAAGTGGTGGCGTTTTTCATTTGTATGTCAAGCTCGATGTTTTGCTTCCGTGCAACGATACTGTAATAACAAGGCTAGTATGTGGATCATTCGGTCCGCTGTCTGCGGTTACTACTGACGGTTCAGCTGGTGTCAGGGGGTCAGCTGTTAAAGGAAGCTTTGTTTGTGGTCAATAAAAATATATACTTATTGTCATCGTTTGTATCATTTACAAATTATCAATCAGACAACTTCAAGAGTATCACTGCCTAACCTTTTAACTCAATAGAACCACTGGTACGTTTCACGTGTACTACATTATCTCATATCTAGGTTACTAGTCTAACTAAATATCTCCATAGTCGACACGCCAGCAGCAAACCTCTTTAGTTGATGTATATACCTTTTTTTTGCCTAACGGCATGTAGATATGCACTGACATTGATGCAACGTTTTGTGTTCCAGGTCTTGTTAGCTGGTATATTCGCCATCAGAAGTGCTTACAACCCAGGCGATGGTTGTCTGGTACGTACGACAGCGACATCTAGCGAAATATGTAGATACTCCAAACGTGATTTGTTTATACATTGTTTACGTTCTACTTGTTGGTGTCGGTAAAGATGTGTAAATTGATAAATAGCAGTTACTCAAGCAACTGGATATGGTTTTGGAAAATCGTTTCGAAAATCATATTCAGTTGCTCGAGTACCTGCTATTTGCCATATCTGTAATGTTACCTGCACGTCTAACCTTCATCAACGTACATACTTTTTTATTAGCTTGTTGTATTCTTCTTGTTTGCTGTATTGTTTGCAGATGTATTTTCTTTTTTTATAGACCCATTCCACACATTACAGAAAATGTGGGTTCCTTCGTCTCTGAAAGTCCCAGAAAATGAAGTCAAACCCAATAAAAGCTCCGTACTATACTGTTTATCAATGATTGTCTTTTTATTGTCACTTGCAATTAGCCCGTGAGAAAGAATTTGCAATAAATTTTGCTTTGTATCGTTTTTTCTAAGGTTACGGCGTTCCTCGTCTTCGTGTTGTTCGCCTTCCTGGCGACGGTGACTACAGTCCTGGTGGCGCTGGTAGAGCTCGGCCAGGAGCACGACATCTACTACGAGGAAGCCTTCGAGACCCACACCAAGCTCATCCCGATCACAGGACCGGCCGTGGGCGGGGAGGCTGCGGCTGCTGAGGCGACCACCGGCGCCCCCACCACCACCGGCTTCCCCTTCACTCCCATACAGCTGGACGAGGAGGTCGCTGTCACCGTACAGGACGTGAGCCGAATAGTTTATTAAAGGTTGCCCTTACATCTGGTACTAATGCTTTGGGGTTGCGCCCATCTCCATTTCTGTAGCCCGTGGGCCACACAGTGTAAGTCACTATAGCCTTAGCAGGGGGCTAGTCGGCTGGTAGTGACGTGTGTTTAACTCCCATACTCTCCCTCAGAAAAAAACAGTGTTTACCGTTTTTAAAGTTTTTGGTATGACATGGCCGGGGATCGAATTCACGACCTACCGAATGCAAGGCGAGCACTCTACCCACTCGATCATTGCACCGGTAAATACCAAGTGATAAAATACATTTCGTGTTTTGATAATAGCATAGTATGGTACAATGTATGGCAACACCTATTACACAAAGTACAAAATAGGTGTATAGAATAAGACTTAACATACTTATTAACATAGGCTAAAAGGGCTAAAACAAGATATAATGTTACAATCGAGTTGGGCTAATACATAAGATGTTCCACAGTTTGTATACAAATCTACAATACACAAAACCATGGCATCGGTTAGTTTGTTCATTTATACTTTCAATTGTTTTTCAACTGTTGCAGTTGTTTGCTGATGGGGAGGCTGCACCAGCTGCCACCACTACTGAGCTGCCCTTCACTCCTATTGACTTTGAAGAAGAGGTCAGTATTCTTAACTATACCTAGTACCTGTACCTGTCTTTGATAACCATTATAACCACCTTTCAATGTCCATACTACAGTAACTCTGAATGTAAAAACAAATACAAATACTACTAAGAATGAATTTACAAAAAATCAGGAGTTTCAACTGAAACTTTGACAAGGCGAAAAAATATCTTAATTGTTCTTTCCTTGTTCAAGATTGCCGTGACGGCGCCGCTGACGTTCGATGACGGTGGCAGACGTCGGCGTGAGGAGGACGCAGACTCTGCACCCGACACCTCCACAGACAGCTACAGGAGGGTAGTGTACAAGGACTGGCCGTACTATGTAAGTCCATTACCGAGCAAAGAGTGGGAAAATTTTTGACTAGTACTATACTAGTCTGGAAACAAGTGTAAAGGATCGTGCAATTTTGAAAGTCCTGACGGAGAGGAGCAAGGGGCCAGTCCCTGACCTAAGCATTTGGCAGTTAGTATAGGCTATGCTAGTCTCTGACGACAAGGCACGTGACGTTCATAACTGTGACGTGCGCAACTGGTCAAAAGTTGTTGGAAGTCGATATCGGCCACTATCCGCCAATTATCCTGAAGAAGAAAATGTGAAAAACCTTAAAATCCTTATCTATACACCTTTCTCACGCGGAGGCCATGATAGATCGAAGAAGAGGTCAATGAGGCAAACAGACAAAACTTATTTCTAAAATCAGGTCCCATTTAGTTTTCCCCCAAACCACACAAATTTTCATGATATAAGATGGAATAATAAATATTACAAGAAGTGTTATGCACCGAAAAATGTAGCAATTTAGAGTAGTGTAGACTGACCCCATAGTCCCCTAAGAGATGCAAAATAAAAACATAATAATGCAAATTTTTAACGAATTTGCAGCCATTCACTTATTGGTCGATTTCCTAATTGGCAGGCTACCATTGGTCGAACTGCTAATTATGATGGACAGCCTTTTGTTTACCACATTGAACTCGTTTTAGATCTATCATGGCCGCCGCGTGAGAAAGGTGTATTGTGCAATATAACAAACAACACAGATTGTTATCTTAAGATGTTGCTCATAAATTTTGATTGTTTATGTGCTGTTTTTATTGAACAGGACAACTACGTTGCGATAATCGTGCTGGTGCTTCTCAGCGCCATTGTTGAGGTCATCCTCACCGCCATCCTCTCCTGCATCTCATGTGCCGCCGTCTGCTCCGGTTACCATGGACACGAGGTACGTCACAGATCATTTGCATATTCTGAAAAACACCGAAACATGATTTCACGATCTAAAGTTCGTCTTCCAATACGATGCAGTTTTTCCCTATTGTTTTGTACCTTGCGTAAATACTCATATGTATCGGTGTGGATGGTTTTCTAAAATTATCAGTCGTTAATCCTTTAAAATGATGAGTATTGAGTTGATTGTAATTTTTTACTTTAAAAGATATTGGGAAAATATTACAGTTTGATTCTCCTTGTATTTTCCTTTCATTGTTTTATGGTGCATAGTAAAGTACCTAGCCTGTGTTGTCGTATCTGGTGTTTGCTCACACTGGCGTTCGTTTCTAGCATATATAAGTAATGCTATATTTATTTTTACCAACCCAGGCACCGGCCATTGTTGTTTATGATGGGGTTAGCGCCAGGAAATTAGGAGGAGGTCAAAGGGCAGTACAGCAGCCAGACGGTACCATTGGGATCGAAGGTGGGTACGGATGAACAATCCGTTTGCCCATTATTTTTTTGATTTATATATCAACAATTGTGTTTCATATGAATAGTATTTCAAAATGTTATTAAGTATTCGTATCGTTGACTTGAGCATTCAGTATTATTGGGTGCATTTTAAAAGTTTTCTTCGTCTTTTTCTATTTGACGTGAATTCAAGTATAATCTACGATCTACGTGACTTTTGCCAGACTACTCTCGTTGACTACCCTACTCATATTTCATCTTATTTTAGATGTCAAGAAGGAAGAAGTATAGATACGGTTGATGTCGGCTCGAAGTGATCCATAATGACAGTGGATAAGGTACCTTCGACAAGACCACTTACAAATGAGTATTCTCAGACAGTACTTCTACTGCCATACTGTACTCCCACAACGTACCTCTTACCTCTAACTCCAGTTTTTGGCGACGCCACAGGGGCAAGTCTAACAGTATAGTATGCGTCCAGTTGTTATCCTTGTGTATTACATTCGAAGGTGCCTGACTTGGTAACCTTCAATACTATATGGTGCTACTCTTGTGTGTGAATTTAATTTCCTTTTATTGTACGAATTGGTTTGATATATGATAGCAACGTTGCCAAATATATACAGAAACAACCACCTGAAAAGAAAGCACGTAGAAGCAAGTCATGTATTGGCGACAGTTTGTAAATATAAACGCTGCGCAATTAGCATTTTGTAGACCGCTTGAGACGTTTCTGACGTTTATGTATAACATATCCGTATCTCTCTACATGTCGATACACATAGTCATAGAATGAGGAGTGAATGGATACCTGTACTAGTAATACACGTATTTGTAGAGCTGAATACTTTGACGGTCGGACGTTTTCGTTAACCTTATTCAAAGGCAGAGAATCGGACCTATACATGGCTAGCTGGATACCAGAGTACGATTCCGTTTGGTTGTAGTTCTTTGAATATGTTGCATGTGGCATTTTCCAGATTTTTGATAGCAAGAGGGACACAATACGTTTCACGCGGTAGTCAAATTCTATGCAGACTATGTTGTAATATGTAAGTGCACGTTATAGTATGAATATATTGAAAACAGATTCGCCTGCTTATACTTAGGATAGATTTACTATATATGCTCACATTTGTGCTGTTTATATGTGAGATTTAAGCATATGAGATTTAAGATGCACTTTTAAGGTGTTTTAATGCATGTTTTAAGACAATGCAGTAGATAAGGCCATATTGATCATCTTCTAGAAATCCCGAAACTGAAGCGAGTGATAAAAAAGAAGAGTAAGATAGAATGCTCGATTTTTTAAAACTACAAATATGAATGAACACATGAGCATGGTATAATGAACACATCCTTTTCCGTTGTAATTACAGATAACACTGTAAATAAAACATCTACACTTATCCTACCAAGTGGTACGTTGCGTTTTTTTCATAAATTTTATGATGATAACGAGTATTGTCAACCCACAACCCACCCACCCCACACACACGCATGTGAAATTAAGTAAAGCACACACAAAACAGCTACAGTGACAACATTGCCATGTAAATGTATACAGGGCAGCAATGTGTGAATAGGAATTAGCACCATAGACAGCACCATCAGTTTTACTATGAATCAGAACCAGATACAAAAAATTTGAGTGTGGATGCAAATCAACACCAGTGACTTATGTGTTGTGAATCAGCACCAGGGACAGAATTGTGAGTGTGAATCAGAACCAAGGACAGTAAGTGAGTGTTAATCAGCACCAGGGACGGAACTGTGAGTGTGAATCAGCATCAGTTATGTGTGAATCAGCACCAGCAATGTGGGTGTGAATCAGCACCAAGGACAGTTATGTGAGTGTTAATTAGCACCAAGGACGGTTAACTTATGTGTGAATCAGCACCAGGGACAGAATTGTGAGTGTGAATCAGCACCAAGGACAGTTATGTGGGTGTGAATCAGCACCAAGGAGTTATGTGTGAATAAGCACCAGGGACGGCAAAGTGAGTGTGAATCAGCACCAGGGACGGCAAAGTGAGTGTGAATCAGCACCAAGGACAGTTATGTGTGAATCAGCACCAGGGATAGTTATGTGAGTGTTACTAGGACCAAGGACAGTTATGTGGTTGTGAATCAGCACCAAGGAGTTATGTGAGTGTGAATCAGCACCAAGGAGTTATGTGAGTGTGAATCAGCACTAAGGACAGAAATGTGTGAATCAGCACCAGGGACGAAACTGTGAGTGTGAATCAGCACCAATGACGGTTATGTGGGTGTGAATCAGCACCAAGGACAGTTATGTGAGTTTGAATCAGCACCAGGGACAGATATGTGGGTGTGAACCAGGGACGGCAAAGTGAGTGTGAATCAGCACCAAGGACAGTTATGTGTGAATCAGCATCAGGGACGAAATTGTGAGTGTGAATCAGCACCAAGGACAGTTATGTGAGTGTGAATCAGCATCAGGGACAGCAATGTGGGTGTGAATCAGCACCAAGGAGTTATGTGAGTGTGAATCAGCACCAAGGAGTTATGTGTGAAATAGCACCAGGGACGGCAAAGTGATTGTGAATCAGCACCAGGGACTGCAATGTGGGTATGAATCAGTACAAGGGACAGCAATGTGAGTTTGAATGAACAACAGTGGCAGTGTCTGAGCTATGTCTAAGTGAATGTGGAAACCTACTGCTCTTCCTAAATACTAATAGATACTCGGTCACAATGGCTGACAAAAAAAGCCAACAATTGTTTAATTTGAAAAACTTTATTGTCAACACGGTACAAACTGCGCTCAATCGCTCTGATTTCACACGAATAATGGCCAGAGTGTGTAACGTTTAATTTGACCTGGATAACCGACATCATCTCTTGTAGGTCCACTGATACAGTAGTGTTGCGCACACAGCAATTCAACTTTGGTTTGATTGTCAAACGTATCGAGTAGGGTTTATTTCAAGGCATCAGTTTGTACTACACGTGGCCTTTATAAACCATGTAAATACACTCAAATACGCCAAATTTCAATGTGCAAGACAATGCCAAACTGTTAAGCCAAAGTTGCTTATCTTTTAACTTTTAACTTGTCTATGGCAATAATGTCTGAAATTTCATGCGATTGTCGTTCTTTTTCTATGTGGGGTTAGAATGGTAACATATCAGTTAGCATATCTCTTAATACATACGAACACCCCTTCTTTGTACAAATACAACCAACGGTCTAACACTCACTACACGCTAGCCTCAAGCTCAAAAATATTCTTCTTTCAACAACAAAGTCGATCCGTAGCAAAAATATATCCTGAAAGGTGCAACATTTCAAAATCCACGCTAGCTACAGTAGGTTCTTTGTTGACTTTCGTTGGATATTTCCTGATTTCATTTGTGTGTGTAGCCGAAAATTCATACTTTTGTGGTGATATCAATGATTTACGGAGTGTATTCGTCAAGAATTAAAGACCATCATAGTTGTGTTTTCATTATACCATGCTTTGAAAATATTGTATGGTTTAGTGGTACATTATTGTAGGGTTAAAAGGTACACAGGCATCACAGAATGTTGTTACAACTTGCCCGGTAGGGGTCGTTTTCAAAGCAAGTACCAGAATATGTAACGAAATGCTTGCATTATGTCATACCCTCCTGAAAGAAGATTCGACAAGTCTAAAGATTACGGATATCTATTCTATACAATATTTTCAGTATAATGTCGTTCGGTTAGGTAATTTTCATTTGGGGAACTTTAAAGATTATCTGGTTAAAATAATTCATTACGTAAAAAAATTCAGTTGCTAACTTCGCAATGATAAACTTTTAGTTCATATTACAATAATTAAATATCAAAACGTATATCATTTTAAATTAACCAAATAATAACAGGTAAGGCGTGTTTGCTGTTGACGAAACAACTACTAGAAAGAAGAAGAAAACGTAGTTTGTACAAAGAGGAAAGGAAGAAAATCCTACTTTTCATACATGCAGAAAAATACTTAGAACATTGATGAACTCAATTAACATAACTTATAAGAGAAACCATTTCTACGTGTTATAGCTAAATCTAAAAGAAAACGGTATTTCAAAAATAACCCTTAAAATCGAATAACTTTCAAACATAGTATAATTAAAAATGTCGACTATTCAACCATGCACTTCCCTGAAAATTTTACCAAGTCCAGGGGATGTACTAGTAGTTTGCCTTCGTTAGCCTTTTGATTTAATTGAACAGTGCTTGGCCCTACACTGTAGCTTAAGCAATCAATTTGTGGGTCAATAGTCACTCTATGTTTTAGTGCTACATTATCATTGCAGTTGTAAGCTTGCTGGCGTAGAGTTACAAGCATTAGAAATACTTACAATGAAGCTATAACCTACCAAACACTAACTGTAACTTTTATGTACAAAATAATAACAGCACCAATGAGAAACCTTATAGAAATAGCTCTCAACAATCTGTTGATGAAGAAAATAGGAAGTTAAATGCCAGATTGTTTCATTAGTTTTCACTGAAGTTTTCGACGTATTCAATTACGAAATGAGTTCGGACAAAAATGTGTCTTTAGAAGTTCTTATCCGTGATATTCGGTCAACAGTTTTTGTCTTTTCAAATAAGGCAAAATTTACTTGCTGTGGCCTAAGGAAAGGTTTACGGAAAATGTTGAATCTATTTTCTTCCAAATAATTCTCTGTGGTGTAGGAATGTTCACATTTGGAATATGTAAACGCATCAGCCTCTTCCATACTGTTTTAAGGGCTACATATAACAGTGGATTGAAACTCAACAGTGGCATATTCCTATTCCTTTCAACAGAATTGTTCTATCCTAAAACGCATGCTAGACGCTAGCTGGTTCCGGTTCTGCTGCTGCTTCCGGTTCCGGTTCAGCTGCCACTTCTGGTTCCGGTTCAGCAGCCGTGGCTTCCGGTTCCGATGCCGGTTCTGTTGTTGCTTCCGATTCCGGTGTGGATGCAGCTGCTGGCTCGGGTTCGGGCGAAGCTTCAGCTTCCGGTTCCGGTTTGGCTTCCGGTTCCGGTTCCGGCTTGGACTCAGGAGGTGGCGCAGTCTCAGTGATTGTCTCTGCAGTTTCCTTGGCAACGTCAGGGGTAGGGGTTGCTTCTTTCGGGGTCTTGTCTGGTAACAAGAAAAATGTTTGTTGTTTTCATCATTATGCTAATCATTACACTAAAGTATTGCACTCACCTGAACCATTTAGTCGAGCATTCAAAAGCTGGACAGCAACAGCTATGGAGTCATTATTATTCCCGTCATGTTGGTAGGGTGGATAGACCAAGTAGGTTGCAATACATCTTTAAATCTCCTTGGAAAGAACGGAATTATTTTAGTCTTGTGATCTTGAAATGCGAAGGAGCAAAAGCCAAACTTTTGATGCAGGGCAGGAAATCAAATATTTTCAGAAAAAAATTTCCCATAATGCCTCTGTGTCTTTAACCCTCCAACATGGCGGACGCAATGTTACGTCATCGTCACCTGACTGCAATATCACACATTAGAGTCTTCTGGTGCCCGTCAGTTGCCGTTTCATCTGGATTATTAACGTCAGGAACTGAAAGCCACACAAATGACGCCAAGCAGCAAGCTGCATACTTACCAACATGGGGCAAAGCAGGCTCTAAATCAAATAAAACGGGTCTTCTCCAAGAGGCGGTGGGTGGTAGGGGAGGGGAAGGGGGAGGGGCACTGCGGTCTTTAGATCAAAAGGGTGGGAGGGGGAGGGGAAGACACAAATGAAAAATAAACAAAAACGACATGAAGACTTTGACTCGACCTAAAACAAGGGACGATTTAGGATGGGTGGTAAGTTAACTGCAGACGACTGTACGACAGTGTGTTAGCGTTATGTACATCCTGGCAAAGATGAGTTGTTGTGTCAGCGCGCATGCGCCAATATTCAAATGGCGCGGAGACGAGACCAGCATTCTTTACTGTTTAAGACTCACCTAAAACTTAATTCAATCATCAGTGTCAGTCTGTGACCCGGAATTAGGCACTAGGCTCTGCACCGGCACAAAATAAACAAATGTGGATTAGTTCAGACAAAAATTAAAGAAAAGAATTAACGTGAAAATTATTTTTAAAAAAGAAGGGAATTTAGGGTCAGTGTATTGGGATAAGGGTTGGGAAATTGTGGTGAGGATAGAATAAATTGGAATAGTTGGGAAGGGTAAAAACAAAACAGAAAATGACAAAATAACATAAATTAGAGAAATTGACAAACAAAATTTTGACGAAATCATAGAGTGGTGTTAAGGTCAACACTGAAGAAAAAGAAAATAAATGCAGTGAAAATATAGGAAAAAAAAACTTGGACTTTGGGCGTCTCCTTGCCTGTTTGGCATGTTTATATGTTCACTCCAGCTTTCCCCTCGTCGTCTCTGCTTCTCACTGATCTTACCTATTCGTTTATTTTGTAAAAAAAAAAGTGAAGTCTTCCCTACCTGTAGCAACAATCTTGATGGACCCGTCCGGCTGCTGGACTGCCCTTTGACCTGGCTTCAGAGCCACGGCCTTGGTCCCGTCATACACCACGATAGCCGGGGCCTGGGTTCAACAATAACACAAAAGCGTCACACAAATGTTGTGATTACTGACCCTGAAAAAGGGAACAATGATAAAAGTGTATGTGTATGGCACATAGCAAGATGTCCATACCACAAACATATCACAGAAATGTTTATCTTTCGTCCTTGTTAACCATTATGGTAACAAAAGTTAACCTGGTATCCATTGTAACTAAGGACTATCTCGTCGTGTCCATGGTGACCAAACTTCACCTGGTATCCATGACAACGAAGGACCATGGTAACCAATATAAACATGGTATCTACGGCAACCGAGACTTCACCATGGTAACCAAACTTCACCTTATATCCATCGCAACTAAGACTTACCTCGTGACCATGGTAACCAATATTCACCTGGTTTCCATGACGACTAAGACTAAGCACATGATCATGATAATCAATAAACAACATAGTATCCATGGCAACGAAAAATTACCTCATGACCATGTAACCAAACTAAACCTTGTACCCATGGCAACTAAGACTCTAAGGCCGTGGTAACTAACAAACTTAGCCTTGTATTCATGGCAACGATGAGTTACCTCATGACTATGGTAACCAAACTTCAACTTGTATCCATGGCAACTAAAGCCTACCTCGTGCCCATGGTAACCAGTGCAGAGTCCGAGGCAGCTGATGATGGCGGCGATGAGGGACAGGACGAACTCGATCACGGCGAAGATGAAGATGATTCCCCACAGAGCCCAGTGGTCGTCCTGTAGGGCAAATGTTGAAGTTCAAATCCCGTTTTCATTACTGTGGACGCCAGACTGTTTGCAGGGATTACACAGACCAACTCTAGGGCCAACATACGTCCGAGTGAATTCTACAAATTCCCCTAAAAGTTAGATATTATCAGGATCGGGCCCGGGCTAGGGCATACTAATAATGACAGGCTGGGGGTCTGGCATCCAGGCTCCGTTTCCATGTACATGTACAGGAATAAATAGAAGGTACGGAATCTGTTGATATGCAACTAATCTCTTACCGAGTCTTTCATAATTGAAGGTTCTTCGATCAAATCAAAAGTAGTAAGTATTTCAAATAATAGACAAAGTTGTTCTACTTTATAATAGTTACTAGACGCAGTTAACACAACACTAGCTTGGATACGTAGAGCCTAGGGGATAGAAGTAATTCGATGGAATACCGTGTACAAAGCCGCTGGCGCCGTTACATGCTTATAATACTTTACAAATAGACAATAACTGTAAGAAAATGTCAAAACAAGACTTGTTTACTTAATGTTATGCAAGGACGATCATGCTATCGACACAATATGTAAATATGTCTCCATGTGTTCAAAAAGAGAGAAGAACATGTTTAGATGCAGTCATTAGAGATTGTAACACATAGTGCCTTAGTTCCTTTTCCATTTAGACTAGTTTAAAAGCATTGTATAAGTTTAGTTTTTTCCTCTGCATCCAGAAGACCATATGTGGTCCTCTTGTGCATTTAGCCCTCGGGCATGAATATGCAATAAAGATTATCATATAATGAAAAAAGAAGTCAAACCTTCCAGTGAAGTATGTAGAATCATAAGATAGCTGTATAGAATAGACACTTGTTACTTTTTACTGTCTGTATCCTTGCATATAGCCTACGGGCATGAATATGCAAATAAATGAATATATGTAATGAAAGTTGACTAATACAGATACATGTGTAGACTCACATAGTATGGCCAGTAGATTTCGGGCTCCTCGGTGGGCCCTGCGGTGTCGGCCCCGGCGGCTGGTCCGGTGCCGCCCAGCACGTTAGCGGTACCCGGCACGGATGCAGGGGTCGGGAACTCAGCATCGTTACCGGTGGCGGTGGGGCGAATCAGGGTGACGTACGGGGGCTGTAAAATCAGAATTATGATGATGTAATACTTCCTGCAACCTATGATCCACTGCTTACTGAGTCACGTGTTCTATCTACATAACGTGACGTCACGACAGCAGTGGATTGTTCATTCCATGACGAAGATTGGTGCTGTTCAGTCGCAAATTTGCGAGTCCAATTTTTGTGTTGGACATTACAGTTAAACTTAAGTTCAATAAGTATGATGATGTAGTTGGAAATGCTTACTAGCTGAATTCAAAGAATTGGGACTTATCCGGATTTTACCCCGAAAAGACCGCCCGAAATTAAACAGGGAGAGGAAAATATAGGAAAACATTTCATTTGCTTTTGTCAGTTTTGAGCAACTTGTTTCTGTTTGAACTCCAAACTGACGGGGCACAGTTCACGTCCCCAGGGTGGTCTTAGTGTACCCTGGGATCGTGAACACTTCCAGCCTGCCACGCGTCCGTCATCAGTCCGTTAATAATGTATCATCTACCCGGCAGGGATGTTTTGTATACTCAGAGATACGAAAGGTGCCTGATCCCTTGGAGGTGGCTTCTTTGAGACATTTGCTGACAAGTTGTTGGGTCTAACTAAATTCCATTCATTCATGCTCAAGGCAAAGATAAGGGAAACTGTATTATTCTCCAAAAAAAAAATGTTACAGTTGTTGATCGTTTTTTACTTTAAGAATTACGAAACTTTGTAATTTGAATTTCCTTGTTAACACAACATCTTTAACGTATCTTTGTTGTTACGCTGATGTCCTGCATGCTAAACAACACACAACGAAACAGTGATTTATATAATACGAAACCACTCTAATATTCACCTCACCAAACTCTATACCTACAGTAAACAAACATTTAAAAAAAGCGAAAGAAAAACAGAAGAGGAGACAGCAAAACCAAGCTACATCTAGGACAAAACATACAAAAAACGGACGGTTCTATAAACTA
>NC_049997.1:8634063-8731789 GCF_000003815.2 Branchiostoma floridae
GTAGCTGCCACTTCCCATCATGAAATGTAGATGTCATCTAGTTCCAACTTAATCAGCAACAGCTAATCGGAAGCCCCTCAGGCTAGCTTCCCTTTTGTACTAACCCAATGAGTTCATCTAATAATTAGAAAAACGCCCGGCCTTACAATCGGTTTCTTTGTAACAAACAGTTCTTTGATGGACTAAAAACACTCACTACGCCCGCTGTGCTTCTCGTACGCAATTCTCGTTTTATCTCTCCTGGGTTTGCAAGACTATGTCAGTTTTCTATGTCTACCAACTAACAACGAAAATAGTAGTCACTATCTGCATCAAATTAAATAAAAAGGAGTTTAAAGAAAGCAAAATGTTTGAAAAAAAAAGTTGTTTTGCCTCACCAGACAGCCATTCTCGGGTCTCCGTGCTGAAGCCACAGCAAAGACACCAGCGATGATCACCTGTAAGTAACACACAACAATTAAGTCAAGCGCAAACTGCAGTCCAAGTCTTCTAAACGATTTGTACACACTAGAAACAGCTTGCATGTTGCAAAGGCCTAACAATAATAACATCTGCTTTTTGAAAAGTAATCTAAAACTTTAGCGTTTTTACATATACATGACGTTTACTATATATTTCTTCCTTTTCCATTACGATATTTTTTTACTACTGCGGTTACACCAACAGGCACTTTTGAAATCCTTTGGAATCACCTAGCCAAATTGGTAGTATGTCACGTCCGCGGACGTTTGCGGGGTAAAACTATGTTTTCAAAGTCTCTGCCAGATTGAATACGCTGGCTACTATTGGGAGAAAACGTTTCAGGGGACTGTGGGGAGTTTTGCTACCTAAGCAGGGGAGATGGTCGGCCGCGCAACCGGAGGAGAAACATGGACCCAAGGGTGGACTGACTCTTCTGGCCAATTTCCCGATTTTTTTGTCGAATTCTACAATCCCCGTACCTCCGTAGGAAGGCCTGGTTAAGCCTTCAAACAGACAACACTTATATAGTCGTGCGACTGTTATTGACTATTCGTTGTGGGCAACATTATTGACTATTCGTTGTGGGCAACATGTGAATGCCAGGACCCCATCACAAGAACTCATAACAAAAGTATCCACTTGGGCTTCTTCAAACGAGTGTTTGTCGTGCCAAGAAAAATTCCAGCCCAACTCCAACCCCTGAAACGACCTTGGGTGCCTAATATGTAATGTGAACCGCAAGGTCACGGCAGCTAATTGAATCCAGACTTCAGAACTGCATTAGGATCCTTCTAACAGTACCATACACTCCCCACAACAGAGAGACTGTTTTCCACACAAACGTATATCGTTGTACACTAGTTGTCTTGCTTCAGTATGCTTGGTCTGCAACTATTGACACCGCATCAAAACTGCATCTACACTTTGAACAATTTGGAATGCAGTAGTTTCCTTGTCAATTTAGAATCCAATCTTAATCGTTATCTGGCGCAATATGAAAATTGTTATTACATTTTAACCGATTTACGCCATCGTATGTGTTTCGATTTGTTTCCCCTGTAATTAGCCTTCGAGCATTAGTTGCAAAATAAATATGTTGTACTTGACATTTCATCTATTAAGCTGAGAAACATGCTAAAGTAAACCATTCTAGAACCAAAACACTTTATTTCTAGGACTTCATTTTCGATATACTTGATCTATAAAATGTTACGGTAACTCCTTTGAGAAAAACTGTGACGTAAGGCAAGTCACAAGACTGAATGACAAAGCACGATGAAGTCCCGGGACTCTATTAACGTCAACCCAAGACCCCCGAGGTTACACGTCTTTCCTGGTTCCTGCCGGTTGATGAGATAAACAGGCAGTCCGTAAAACCTAGAGTCACGAAGGGGACTTATAAATACATCTCTACATCAGGAGTATACCATAGTTTCTACCAGACTCCCGCCTGGCCGAATAAGGGGGTTTGTTTGTTTGTTTGGTTTATTGGGTCAAGTTAGGAATAAAAGCCTAGTACTAGTAGTAGGAGTTAATTGGCCTAGGGGTGTTGGTAAACTGTATTCTTCGGCCATCTAACTTTTCTGGCGTGTTTTCAGTCTTATTTGGCCAATTTTTACTATTTTTCCAGTGGCCTATGAAGCATGGTAGAGGCTAAGTAGACCTATGGAAGAGAGAAGATTAGATTGATATCCAAGACTTCAACTGTTTGCTTCTTCTCTCAATGGAAACGGTAATATACATGTGTTAGGTCAATTAAGATATACAAATAGTACAATGATTCCAAAAAGTAATAAAAGTTTTAGGGCGTAGTATTCATCGATCTATACCGTATGCACAACTCAGTATTCAAACCATGATTTCCCAGTCCTATTCATTTGTAAAATCGAAAAGTAGTTGGTTGGATTACTCGAGGCTTGTGCTTGTGTCGATTAAGCATTCTAGTGAAGTTCTAGTACGTCATTCTTCCAAATTGAGACCACCCTAACAAGATTATTCTAGCTGGTTATCTCGTTAAATCTCGGGCTGCCTCGTTATGTCTCGCGTGAGGACGGGGAGACAGGCTTGTTTGTCAAGTTCGATTTGGATTCTAATGCAGGCTATTATTTTCTTTACAGGGCCAACAACAAATCAAACAACAGAAAGTATTAAATCCTCTTGCGTCATAATTTTCTCCCGTTCAGAACATCTCTTTACACTTTCCATTTTCTTCCTCCTTGGTATTCAACAAAAAGCGAGATAAATGTATTTTGCTCGAGTTTATAACTAAAAAAGCATTGAGTAAACTGTGTAACTCAAATGCATTTGAAAAATCTACAATTGGTACGGAGCAATAACTTGCTAACAAGCCGTCTTTTCGTTCTCACGAAGATATAATGACAAAGTAACTGGATGTTGTTTTGACTGCTGTTGATTCTATTAACGATTTCACCAAAGGTTGTTCAGACTCGGTTGTTTCAGATGACCGATCTGTCATTGAAGCTGGTCAGCTGACATACTTTTCTTTCAGTTTCACACCAAAATGTCGTCTGAAACAATATGGCCGACCATTCACGACCTAGCTTTCTAAACTGATTGATAAACTAGTAGTGTACTTGATCCCTAATACAACTTCCGTTCAAGACTTCATTTCAGATCCATTTTCTAACAATAAAGCACCTTACCTCAATTTTGTGAGATTTTTTTTTGGGGGGGGGGGGGCGGGGGGGGGGGTGATTTTCAAATTTCGCCGTAGCAATGCTGTGAATTATAGATTATACAATGTACAACTTCGAAGTACACAAAAATACAAAACAAAAATACGCGTACGACCGTTCGTTTAGAGTTAACTGAATCAATCAACTAGAAGATGGTGTCAAATTATCAAGATAATTTAAATGCCATTCCTTCCCTCTTTAGCCCTTATTTCGAAATGATCGACAGTTGAGTACACCTTGGTGACATGAGATTGATCCAATGATTGATTGACTTGGAATTCGTAACACATGTTGGTCCTCCTCCTTATTTAGTACATAGCAGCGGTTATTTAGTACGTACGAAACGAAAACAATTCACAAAACAAAACTATATTACTGCAGAACAGATATCAGCGTTCGGTTGCAGTATCCAAGAAAGCCACCAAGGCGTAGGCAGCCAATTTTATTTCCCGTAATTCGTAGGGAAAACCATCTTATCTACGTAATTCGTAGCGAGGCGACCAAATTTAGCGTAATTGCCTTCCTTGATTTAGCGTAATACGTAGGGGGTTCTTTTAAATTCAGCGTAAATCGTTGTCGGAACTCCCCATGCAGACCCTCTTACCAAAAAGAAACCCTCTAGCAAAAAATCTTAGCTAGATTTTTAGTCTTAGTTAGACTTCTTGGCAAAGTTTTGAAAACAGTAAAACCACACCTGCAAGGAATAAAATACCTGATTTGAAGCTGTGTTAACTTCGGGTTATCTACTGCAAACAGGCGCACAGCTAACCTGATCGTTAAAAATTAGGTTTTTGAATTTTTTTTAAAATCAAGTCGTTACCTGCGACAAGAAAAACTGTTGGTGGCGTGTGAACTGCTTGCCATTTTTGACATTTCCCACAGTGACACGTTCGGGCTCTCAGTAGCTTGTGGCGGTCAGACTACAATATTAGGTTATGGATATGCGGTGTCGAGTTACCAGCAAAACGTGAAAATCCGCAACATTTCTTGGGGCTGAGGACAGGGTATGCCGACGGGGGTCACAAGGCGGTACCCTTGCCAGCGATGTAGTGTATGTAAGGGGCAGGAAATACAGTTGTGTATGTGACATATTCTTCATGCAGAGGTCATGGTCGAGGGGGTTGGGGTGGGGGGCATGTGACGTGAGAAATCGCGGACACTACTAGTACTTACCCCCAAACCTCTGCTTGGAGTAAAAACGTTTGAGGGGGGGGCGGTAGCACTTATCAATATGGGAAGCTTTTGACTCGAAATTTGATTGTAAATCTATTTCAATTCTGGAGATATCTTACGAAGGGTCGGACTTGTATGACGTTTTAGTTGCAACAAACCCTTGCTCATAACGACACTCTTTCTTGCTGAAGCATTAGAGGGTAATAACTGAATTGTCCCTTGTCTGTACAGACACCAGGGGTCAACCAAACACCGAACGCTCCGCCTGGGAACGTCTCAAATCAATAACAAATTGCTCTGGGGACGAGAAGGCGGAGCTGTCGTAAATGTTTATGTCGTAAAACGTCTCCAATAAGGCGGGAAACGGCGCTTCAATTACGTCATGTTCGATTCTAACGACATTTATGCCTTTGACATTGACATCAATAATCCGAAGTGGTCTATAAGATCCATTCAAAAATATACAGCTATTGGGTCCAAACATATTAACAGTAGTACATAAAACAGTAGTATAAAACCTCAATCGGGAGTATACCAAGAAACTGAGGAACAAAAATACCAATACAAAAACCATACAAGTCACAGACAACTTGTAGAAAAAGCAACAACAACAAAAAACGGACTCGGTTTCTTTCCAGCCTATGGACAGAATATCACCTAATTCGTCTCGGGCACAGATCCAAATTCAGATCGATCTTGCCGATCATAAATGTTGTACATATGTAGCCGACTACGTCGCAAGTTTTCAGGACAAATTGTTCTTTATCTTAGAACTGCCGAATGCGACATTTTAATCAAAATGAAACACTTGCTATCCCCATATTTATCCCTCTATAGTAACCTACAAATGCTATCGACACAGAATGATCTATCAAACCATCACAAAACTCTCAGATATCTGTCTGTTTGGAACTGGGCCAACACTAGGGGTGAACGCCGAATGCAACGCCAAATAAAGAATTAGGGACCAAAAGAACGAAGGGTCGATAAATTCTGCATGTCCAAGTCCTTCTGGGTTTGTGTTACACGCAGACTGACGCGAATCTCGCGCTAACTTTTCTCTTGTTTACTAGCAAACGACGGTAGAGTTGCAGCTGGCTAAAGTGTCGCCCTACGTGTACAGTGTTTGTGTACATGGAGTTTCTCGCACCGTTTTATGATATGTGTAGCTATTACGTCGGCATTTTAAGCCTGTGAAGCATTTGGGCATGTTCTGACCGGTGTAGTGTTGTGTCTGGATAAAGACTATAGTATAGGTGACTTTTTCACCTTACCTGAACTGAACCTAAAAAGAAGTTGTTGTTTTTTCAATAAGAAATAACGTTGCAAGTAAAATAGACAAATTAAACGTCGGACGTTTCAGTTACTAATTCTACGTCAATGTCAAGTTAACATTTGAGACTAATTCAAAGCCACATTCTATGCGCATAGATATTATCAGGGGCGCCTTGTTGGGTAAACTGACATAGTACGCTTCTAAATAACAAAAAAATAAAGAATAGATTTGATACAAGTTGCACAAGTACCAGTTCGTTAGTGTTACAACATTCGTAGTGAAACATGAAACGACATTTCTGCACAGGCGTTAGAATTGTATTTGTACAGAGATGTTGTTACAAGCAGCGACACGCGGCCAAATCATTAAGCATGTTTGTGCAACGAAAGTTCATTAGCAGCTGTAGAAATATGACATTTTTATAGATAATAGAAACACAACTCCGTACTACTACTACTAGATATCAGACAATTTGCAATCAATAAGGAACAACAGTTTTGTATCATTTTTCTTTCTATAAAATTTACAAACCAAGTCCACCAGTTTTTACAGATTTGACAAAAGTGGTACTAGGATAGAGCCCTGGGGAACACTACTCTTCAAGCAGAGGTTAGGCTACGGCTGTTTTTCGACTTTTTTAGGCGTTTTTGTCGGGCTATCTATATATTCTAATTCTGTACTGTTTTGTTGATGCCGAGACAAAACGGTACAATTTAATAGAAAGCCCTAACCTCTGCTTGGAGAGTAGGGGAACACAGCACGTAATGGTTTCATTAGAGAGTCGCTATGGTAACAACTGTGTGTGAAAAAGGGTCTGTACTCACTACGATACCGCTCCGTAACTTACAAAAAAAAAAAAAAACTTTTAAAGATTTGACAAAAGTGGTCCTATGGCTTAGGACATGGAGAACACAGCATGTAAATTGTACATGCATGGTAAATTGTAAAACGAGAGAGTCGCCATGGTAACAACTGTGTGTGAAAGGGGGCTGTACTCACCACGATACCGCTCCATAACTTACAAAATAAACTTTTATTAAAGATTTGTCAAAAGTGGTCTTAGGGCTTGGGGACCAGTGAGGTAAGGTGAGGTCCTAGGGTTTAGGACTTGGGGAACACAGCATGTAAATGGTAAAACGAGAGAGTCGCCATGGTGACATTTGTGTGTGAAAAAGGGGCTGTACTCACCACGATACCGCTCCATATGGGCGCGCCCGTCAGAGCCACCAGCGGCGCGCACTGCCCGTGACACGCACCCAGTCCCACGATTCCCGTGATGAAGCTCACGAACCCGAGAATCACCAGGAGAATCCCCACAAACCACGCCGCTCTCGGACTGTACATCATGGCCATCTTGGTTCTTCACAGAACTTCCGTTCGAGTGTCACTGCGCTCGTCTTCCGATGACGTAATAATCAAACGATCTGAGGGAAAAGAATCGAAGACACAGTGAGAGAAAAGTTCAGAGTTGTCGTGTCAGTTTTCATCCACTGATGGCGTGATAATCAAACGATCTGAGGGAAAAGAGGCGAAGCCACAGTGAGAAAAAGCTCACAGTTGTCGAGTGTCAGTGTCCGTCCACTGATGACGTAATAATCAAACGATACGTGGAAAGAAACGAAAATAAGACACAAATTACACTATGCCTGTCCTCTGATGACTTAATAAACAAACGATCTGCAGGAAAAGAATCGAATACAAATTGAGACCTAAGAGTTCATGAGGCAGCGGACGGAATTTTTGAGAGGACGGGCTCGAGGTTACGTTCAAAGATGATAATGTTTCCCAAACAAGGGAAATCGCCACGGAGGCTCAAAGCTATATTTGTTTTAGATATGGAGATAAACTGCGGCCAGATGCTTTTACAGAGAGCAGAAATACCGACTGCCCCATGGTGATATCAATTTGCATCGGAGCTGTGTGGTCTTCAATTATCATATTCATTACTTAATGAGAACTACCAGACATTATAATCCGAATATTATCTTTGAAAACGCGAAGAAAAAAATTGGTTAGATAATAATTATGAGAACTATAATTAGATCTTGTAAATCATATTCACAATCGGACAGCATATCCGATTGATATCAATTCAAGTACAACATTTTTTAGACTGGTTACAAACTACACCTTTATCATAGCAAATCATCTTGTTTGCACACAATGTCAAAGTTGAAACCTTTACGATGAGACGAGCGACGAAAGAAAGGTTGTGAAAATAGCAAGTACAGGAGTACAGACTAGCGATTAAAATTACATTCTTCAGAGTCAGACTGCCCCTCCTCCCTATTACAAACAGACGGAACATGGCGTGGGTAGCCTCGCAGCAGGCTCCAAACAAAGAAAGCCTTGAATATTTAAGTGTCTTTGCTTATTGCGTAATACCTTAATTGTTTGCAGACTGTCCCAATTTTTCCCGCTTTCTACAAAACCAACCGACTAGGGAAAGGGTGTCAAAACCAGAGCCATCAAAATATGATTGCAAAATAAGATCGTCTGCGTTGAATTCAGAATCATGTAGGTAAATGGATGAGTCTAATCTCTATTTACTTCCAAACAGTAGTGTAGCAGTATTTCCATATACTAGTTTACTTCTACATAATATAGGACAAAGTTGCCTCGATGCAAGGCTGCTTCCCTATGGCAAGTTAGATGACCTGTGTAGTCCCTAGGCTACCCTGGGAGCCAGCCAGGATCGGGCAGCTAGGACAGTTTATTCGGTGGCCCAAGACAGTCAGATCCGCCCGATCTGCTATTAGCGACCCGGGGAGTTTAAGCCCGATGAGGTCCACCTGCCCTTCACAAACTGACATCCAGGCTATATTTGTTAGTGTTTCTCGTTACTTTTTCCATGTCCGTATGAACGAAGGAAGAATCCAACATATCTGCTTGGAGATTACAAGGGCCGGTTGGAGTTTTTCCAGTGTGGCAGTGTGACGTGAGAAAGTGGGATTTTTTTTCCATGTCAGATTGAATAAACGGAGGAAGAATCCAACATATATGCTTGGAGATTAAAAGGGCCGGTTGGAGTTTTTCCGTTGTGGCAGTGTGACGTGAGAAAGTGGGATTTTTTTTCCTTGTCCGATTGAATGAACGAAGGAAGAATCCATCACATCTGCTTGGAGATTAAAAGGACCCCGTGTGGCAGTGTGACGTGGGAAAGTGGGCCGCCCATCGCCGGGAAACAGGCCAGGAATGCGCGGCTCGTATGACCCGCGTGGCCTTCCGAGGGGTTCTCAAGAGCAGCGCGGCAAACTCGCCTGTCCGTCCGCCATTTTGTAGCGCGAACTCTCTCCATTTCCAAATTTCCAAACCGTTGGTTGAACTTATTCTTATTTCTAACGTATATTATATATATACATCTGTCACATTTTCAAACCGGGGCCCGGCCGGGCAGCTTTAGGGAACAATAAGTTTGATGTAAAAGACACAAAACTACACAAGACGTAAAGAGAATGGTCGTGGGCATTATTTGTGTATTTTTGTATTTGTGTACTTTTTTCTCAAACAGTCCGGCTGGGTCCCGGTTTGAAAATGTGAAATTAGCCTCACTGAAAAATGATTGAAAGATTTAGGGAACAACAAGATTTCGGAACCGCCAACAACAGCCGCATTGCATTGTAGTAATCCTAAATAATCCAAACAAAACCCGAATGGAGCCTGGATAAATCCAAACCCTGCGATCATCCGCAAACTGATTGTCTCTGTTAGCGGTAGAGATTTGAAATTCTTAAAAAAAGAAAACTTTGAATGCAAACAGACTAAAAAATAAACTGTAGCAAAACTTTTAAGGACATAAGACGCCGTTAGGTGTGAATCATAAACAAAGTCTCAAGAGGGTTAAGACCTCAAGGCCACGCTGCTATACTTGTAACAGAAAGATGAACCGTAAAGAGATCATTAAAAGAATCATTCCTAATTGTGTAAGAGTAGTGGTAAGGGATAGGCAGGGAGGTATTTGGCGTAAATCATGCCTAGATCTCTGGGGGAGATAACATGATTGAAACCAGAGTGACAGCCAAAATACATCGCCCCGCTCCCGCCTTGTTGATAATTTCCAGAAGCGACCCCGCCCAAACCAAAGAATCACATCCCCCAAGAACTTCCGCTAAGAAATACTACAAGTTCTCTCGCACTGTCTTCTCCAGGATTGGACTACTAAAGACAAGTGTACATCGCACGAGGGACTATTTTGGTTTCTCCTTTGCTCTGTAAATACGTAATTGTTGGGAGTATGTCACACCAGTGTCGAGAAAGCGTGACCCAGACGGCTGGGGAAACACGCGGGACGGTTAGCGGGAAAACTAGAAGTCCACACGGCCGGAAACATCGTAAAACCTTCCACTGTGTGTGCTACTATCAGCCCGTCTGCTTTAAATCTCTAGATTCAGTAGGCACAGTGTAGCACTAAACACGAAGCGATTATTTAGATTCACAACACTCTTACAAAGCGTTGAACTGTACGCGTCCTCCACCAGAAAGTTGCACACAACTACACCTAGCAAGCCGTCAGTGATAGCGAAGTTTCAAACAACCTAGCGAAGAGGCACTGGCGTTGTCCGCACGAGTTTTATCGATTCTTTTACCCAGAGAGAATGGGAAATGACGACCTGTTTTGGTTTTCTCTGGGCGGCGCAGGAATTGAATAAGGATGGGAGGGAAAAACGATCCCAACATGCCGATCTGGAGGCACGCCGGGCATCCAGGAGAACCGCGGGTGGGAGTGGCAGTCTCACCGTCCGAACAGATCTAGTTGCATCCCATATATCCACGTCTAGATATAATATAGCTCTCGCCGAGCATATATAGATCACGGGTTGTCATCTTTATGACGAGACGGTAAACATGTCCGAAAAGTGGAACAGGGGAGGGAGGACTCACCTAGAGGTCTTGGCAGCGCGGCAGCTCGATGGGAATCGAACTCGGGACCGTTGGTTTTTGTAGACTGCTGCTGGGTGACCAATGGGGTGACGAATGGCGGCGGCTTGTAGCGCGGGGCGCGGCTGGGACTGGTCACAACTGCAACTGTCATCAGCGAGGGCCACCATGGGGGTTACACAAACACCGCTCGCAGTGGCCAAGACATGGGGGAGTTCTTCTGACATCTTATATAGATTTTACGTTACGACTGTTCTATGAATATTGGCAATGGACGGTATATGGAGCATATACGATAATACCCACTTTCCACACGCACGTTTAATTAGTAAAAAGGCTCGCGGTCTATGGATTTTCAATATGTAATTGACCCACCACCCAATATGTTCTCTGGGACGCGTGGCAAAAACGTTTATCTTAGTTCTCTGATCTTTTCACCAATCTCTCTTTCCTTTCCTTCTGTGTCCTTGTTCCTCTGTTCTTCTTTCTTTCTTGTACTTCACTTTCATTTCTTTATTTGTCCCCATTCTTTCTTTTTCTCTTTCTATCCATCTATCTGTAAACTTGGATTGGTCGTTCTATCCTGTTGACTTTCTGCTCTCCACTCTATTCCTGGGAATGTTTGGCAGTGACAGACCACCCCTAAATTGTAATTAATGCACCAGCCCCTGGTGTTTGTTTGGCCACCACTTGACCCCTGAAGAGCACAGCTGACAAAGGCCAAAGGTCATGGATGGGTAGGTCAGCGTGGGGTCAACGCCACAGGCTTATCTGGATCAACATTCGGTAACAGATTCGGGTCAGCGCAAATCACATTCCTCTGGTGGCCGGAAAAAATAGCTGAGATTCGCCAAATGGACCTTGCATGAATCCGTGCAAGAGGTGGCAAACTTTCTATCCTCTACCCTGGAGACTTGTATCCCAGCCTTTTCTGTATAGAAATCTTGCAAGGAAAGGTATATCCAGGAGGAAGATTCTGATTCCAAAATTTGACAAACATTGATAAGAGCAAAATATACACCTTAATGTACAATATCACAGGCTCACATTTCTTGTTTCCTTAGATTATTTTCTTTTAAATCGGGTATTTTTTTTTGCGTCACTTCTTACCTATGTATATACAGTATATATAAAGTTATAAACACGAGAAGCATAAGGACCTGAGTTTCTACAGCTATTAAGCATTTTTACAGGCCTTACATTATTTCCTACTAATTATAACATTTGCAAAAACAAATATTATCAAGAAAATATAAGTTTTAATTCTTGCAAAATACCTCGCTTGTGTTACGTTCTGTATAGCTAGCTATATATACAACACTCGTACAATAACCCTTTGGTTTGAAAGTGGTATAGATTTTATATAGAATGTTGTTGTTTACTTGTCTGTGAGTAAACAATTTCAAATCAACTGTATCCAAAAAAGTTGAGAATTATGCGAGGGGCGTGGATCATAAGGGGCGTTCGCGTTATAGCAGTACATGTGTATCATCACTAACAAACCGCAAACGATTCTCCCCCATCCCAGTATAAAAGTGACGTCTGTGTCGGAAGGAAGCGGCGGAAACCGCATTGTTAGCCTCTACAAGCCGAGCCCGGGGGCAGTGACTGGAGGAATGCGGCGGGCCCCTCCGGACAGAACCTGACACGCCCCCTGTAGACCTCAAACACGAGGCTGTGATAGGAGGTTTCATGATACACCGGATTGTAAACAAAACGCTTCTTCCTGGAAGCACATTTGTACAGCGTGAAAATGCAATATACAAACGAATTAGTTCACGTTTTGTTGATTTTGAAGTTTTGAGACTTGTGTTTATGAGGAAAAACAAAAGCATGTTCTTCACACACCCCTTTGGACCGTCAACGCCCGCTGTGCCACGCCCACTCTTTAGTGACTAAACTTCCATTCTCGAGTGATTCAACCAAGAAACATTTATGTAATTCATAACATAGACCATTAAAATCAGTCACCAAAGGTCGAAGGCAAACCATTTTGCATCGCAGAAATAGTTTGGTATCAAATGACATGTTACAGTGATGATGAGGACGGTGCTGAACTTTGGATAAGTCAAGTTCGTCATACTTCAAAGCTGTGACTCTTCACTTCGGGATTTTTGAATACGCAAAGTTAGAGTTTGGTCTTGTTACACATCCAGTGAGTCAACGAAGTGTGATCTGAAAACAAATACTACACACACAAATGTCGGTCAAGTTCAATGCTTTATTACGTAAGTTTCTAATCATAATTTGTTATGATGGTGACTTATGATGACTAACATTGCATATTTGGCTCCATGTTTTGATGCCTTTGCAAATACTCTTCTCAATTTGTTTCAGCAATCTCTCTATGTATTCATAATCTTTGCAAACAGCCTACGTGTGTGTTGTGGTCTTTGAAATTGCCCGTAAGCAGTTTTAAACTTATCGTGATAGTTAACTTATTGCCATGTAAATGAATGATGAGGTTCAAGTGTTGGAATCAATGAATAGATTCATGCAATGAATACATGGATGAATAAATATAATTTGAGGTTCAATTTGACCTTCGGTTGAAAACAATCCGGGAAGCCTGTCGGAAAGAAAAAACACCTGTTGAGGGGAGCTACAGTAAATGCAGAAACTTTCGCGGTGGTTTAATTTTCGCTGTTTTCGCGGTGGCCCCTTCACCGCGAATTTAAAACCACCGCGAGTATTTTTCCATGGCAGTAAGAGACTACAGTGCATGGTGCTACCGCGAACTTAAAACCATCGCGAAAAGTCCTTTTTCCCACTTCCGCGAAATAAAATCCCGCGAACTTAAATGCCTTTACAGTATGTCAAGGGATCGCATTGCTAGCCCTGGATTAAGATGTTACCACCGTGGCGACTGCAATAGTCATGAATGATTTCGACTCCTGTCTGAAACAGTGCTTTTAAAATACGATAGGCCATTATATATTATATTAGCAAACAATTTAACAAACTTTGGATTTCTACAGTCCTGTACGAAGTTTGAAATATTCAATTCTTATGACCTGAAGGATTGACGAACCGATTGTGGAGAATTACTGTCCTTCAATGTAGGTCCTGAGAGAGGGCAGGGCGTCCCACAGGGCACAATACTGGGGTCACTACAAGCCAAGGACGCCGCCCCACTGGCGCAAGGGTATGAACATACCTTCATATCAACGAGCGCGATCTGCACAATTTCAATGTCAACATGAATTATCATAATGTGTCGTTGATAATGGCGCCTATCAAATATTGTGATTATGGTATTTTGTATCACGTCTTACAGAGGATGGCATTTTTTGACAGGGGAGAGTTATTCCTAGAGTCTAGAGTAGGGTTTGGGATAGACGACGAGAACGATGTTTTTGACATGGCGTCGTTGTCCCCCATTATCACCATATTATGTCTGTAGAAAGACTGGAATTCGTCTATCAGAAGAAATTACGAGAAACATGCTGTGCCTTCAGAAGAATGTTACATTTCTTCTGAGGGGAACACCACTGGGGAAACATAGACTTTTGAACCCCAAGTGGGGCATGTTGGAGCCTAGTTATTAATAACTTTCTAATTTAGCAAAGGAGGTTTTGTTATGTCATGATAACATTCGAAGTTATGAGTACATGGGTTCTGAAGTTCATGCTCTGCACGTACTAAAAAAAGAGTGATTATCTTTCGTTTATGTCCTGATTTGAGAGCTCTAGCACATAGTGCAACAATATCCTGTAGTGTTATGCGTTTTGTAGAAACGAACGTCCCTACTTTTCTTGTTGTGAATCTCCACAGTTGCCAGATTTTAGTGCGGCACTGTCCGACATTTGTCATCATCGTTCGGTTTTTGCAGAGTTTTCAATGGTCTTCATGCAGGTTTGCCGATGGCATCATAAGACAATATCGTAAGAGCCAAAGCAGTGTCCAACACCGGTAAATCTCACGGAGATTAGGCAGAGAACCAATCACCAACAAGGCATTCAAGGCAGACTTTTCCGTGAGTCTTCGGTAGCAAGGCCTCTGGCCTATTAAAACTTTGTATGTCACAAGAATGACTATCCCCAGAATATTCCCTAAGCAGATGTTAGGTCGCGGGGATAGTATAGTACTGGCCGGGATTTTTAATGGCTCGCTTCCCGTATACTATAGCTACGTACTTCCCCGGGGCTCAACCTATGCTTGAATGTATCCCCCAGTTTTCAATAGATCACATGGCGGGTCCAAACCTCAAAGCAGATATAAGGATGGGAAATCGTAAAGTTTCCCGGCATGATGACGCCTTTCCAGCTTAACATCTGCTTGGAGTTAAAGCTTCCAAAAGTGAAAAACAAGTAGAGATAGGAAACATTTAATGGCAGGGAGCGGATATTACCCATCATGCGGGCAGCGTGCTTCCCGTGATAACCCAACACTGTGCGGATGTAGCAGTTTACATGCCCGAACTGACAAGGTGGCAACACACAACATATATTACAGTAGAAGCCAGTTAATTGCACAACGGATTAACGCACACTTCTATTAAATGCACGGAATCTCCACATCCAAAACCAGTGTGGTCTAGCTAGATAACTTCGCAATATTGCACCAGTCGGATAATTGCACGAAATTCACTGGCAAATAGACCGTGCAATTAAGCGGCTTCTACTGTATATAGAATATGTGCCTTTACATTAAAAATCCCACTAAAGACTGAACATGTCCATATCTTGAACGACCGTTGCCCTTCACTGCCTTTGAACATAACTGATGATAAATTTATTTTGTAGAGTAGAATTGTTGCCTCCGGATGTACGAGTACATGGAGAAGAGCTGTCGAAGTGCCAGGATGTAGAGTTTAATCTCCAAGCAGATCATACGGTAGCATAAGATAGTATCAAAATCTGGCAGAGGAGTGAAGCCGGCCTAGGAGTGTGTTTGGCTACCAGGGCTACATGGCAAATGGACACCTCTTGGCTGACTACACTCCTTGGCCAGTTTGGTACTTTTTTATGCCATTGTAGGATCTGCTTTGAGATTATGTAGAGTTTGCATTTGAGCAGACATGACAGTCCGGGGCATAGGAAGAGGCTACTAATTCACAGAGGGGTAGCCTACCGGTCTGTGTTTTTAGGCGGTAATATGTTGTAATGAAATGTCCTTATAATAGTCAAATCCCTTGAATTATTCTGACCCAAAATATGAAACCTTCAATAAGGCTGTATGGCTTTGAACATAAACTTTGTTCAGAAATTCCCTGTCAGACTACCCAACTGATCATGAAATAAAACATCTGTCTAAAAGGGATATAACAAGAATGCTAAAGCTTGTTCATAACCTTCGACCACACAGAGGGGTACTTTGTGTAGTAGTCGTTGCCATACATTGTACCATGTACAATTGTCGTGCAATAAAGTTGCTCTCTCTCTCTCTCTCTCTCTCTCTCTCTCTCTCTCTCTCTCTCTCTCTCTCTCTCTCTCTCTCTTTCATAACCATCCAGTCGGACAAGAAAACAGTCGGAGACGTTTATTTCATTTTTAGGTTAGATCAACATCACACTTTCAAATTTCTGTACATCTGTCTCCCTACATCTACGATACACTCACTACAATCAATCAAAACAATCAAAATCTACAGAAATTATAAATTTTCACTTCACAAGCGTCGTTTCAGCATCCATGGCAGAAACAAGATGGCGGAAACACTACAGAACTTGCCAGGTCAAAGGTCAATAAGACTAAGTTTACAAGTAACATAGCTAATGACACTACTTTTTATTGAGCTCTCGTTTTATATCTCAAATCGCAGAGATCTGAACACTCGTGGTAAAAGAATAGCGATGCACGTGCGGAAAGAAAGCAGAAGGCACACACTGTACATACAAAATCAAGAAGTCAACAATAGGTCTTTAAAATCCTAGTTTTGTCCCCAAAACAGCTGCTAGAAATCCTGAAATAATATCATACACTTCGACTTCTTTTGTGCGCCTCATGTTGATATTCTTAAGTTTCTTACAAACTAAATCACTGAGGGGTATAGTAGCACCAGTTGACTGACATCTATTCATTTTGTTTAACTAGCTAACTAACTAACAAATACTCTAGAGCTTATCAACATATAGATAGACTAACTGTTTGCATCGTTAGCTGAACACAGGCTAGCAACTGTTCTATAATCTCCAGGCAGATTCACCAGTGGTGTTAGATAGTGTTAAAGCTAGAATAGTCGGCCAAAGGAGTCAGTCGACTGACCGGCTATACTCAATGGTCAGCTTTGATACTATCTTATACCACCGGCATAGATAACTATTCTACTGGTAAAGAACTGAACCAACATATAAGGTTATAATTGACATCCCTCGCGGTATTGTATATCATAAGACACGTCATATAAAAACACTCCAAAACTAAAGCGTCACATTGACATATTCTACAAAAAATATCAAATACCAAACAAGGATTAATATTACATACAACTTGATACAGAGTAACGCCGAAGTATTTCCATGATTTGCTTTTTGAAATTAACGGGAATATCTGTACGTTTTTTCCACGTTTTGTAGAAGGAGAATGATCCTTTTTTTTCCTTGAGCAAAGATTGCCAAAGTGAGTAAGTGTGTGGAAGATACGGATACCACATTGTTTTATTGTTCACGTCGGACATCAAAGTCCTTGCAACAAAAATTTAACGTCGATAGCTACCAGGTTTTCGACCCGTTCGTCTCGAGCATTTCTCTCTTGTGAGCAGTCAGCCTTAAACAGAAGCAGTCGCCAGTTCGGGCTCTTTCCTCTCTGTAGGAGAACAAAGAACATCACGTCAAAAAAACGTTTATTAAACGCCAGCTTTTGTAATCTTTCCTTAAATATCAGTTATATGTAGACATGGGGTCAAACTATTCTGAACATGTTTTTGAACTGTAAATACGATAAGAAAGGACTTGGATTGATTCAAAATTTCTTTAAGAAAGACTTGAGTTGCAGAGTCAATCGTTTAAGTAAGTCCAAATTCTAGATAAGTTGGAAGTTATTCTCAAAGCGGAAGTTGTATGGAAAGATTATGACTTTTTCTTGATAAGCGTGTACTACCGGATGGACCGGTAAGACATAAGGAGTCTTCTCATCCAACATCTGATTGGAGAATGATTCGGGTGAACTTTCAAGTGAAACGATTTCGAGCTCGTTAGTCTTTTTAGTAACTACGTAACTAGTAACTAAGCTACCTGTATATTCATTCTCCTAATGGTTTATACTATGTTAAAAAAAAAAACTAACATTTAATCTAATTGATTTGATTGCTCACATTGTACGTCAACTTACGTTTATACACTGGCATCTCACACCGGAAAGAAACACCATGCCAACATGTAGAAAAGTGTAAAGGAATAAAGAAAATTTGAATGTAAATGGAATTTTACAGGATAATACAGTAGAAGTCAGTTAATTGCACAACGGATGATCGCACTCTTCCGGACAATGCACAAAATCCCCAAATCCCCTGGTGGTGCGGTCAAGCTTAATAACTTCGCTTTGTTGCACCATTCGGATAATTGCACGAAATACACTGTCAAAGGGGTGTGCAATTAAGCGGCTTCTACTGTTGTCAAATCAACGGAGCTATAAATCACCATGATAATGATATCATACGCTAGCGACAGGTTTACCTAGTGTCAGGGGGACCACCTTGATGCCACCATCAGGCTGTTGGACTGCCCTCTGACCTGGTCCGAGGGGCGTGGCCTTGGTGCCGTCGTACACAACAATGGCAGGGGCCTGGGGAGTAAAGAAATGTCATGTTTGTTTGTTTGTTTGTTTGTTTGTTTATTAAGAAATCTCCATTAGTGAGCGCATACAACTACTACTTTTCTGTAGTCATCTTCCATAAAATATAATAAATCATAACTACTATTTACAATACTAACACTTATTATCCACCAATTGTAATACAATAAATTACACGTTTAACATCAATCAATGACATCATTTAACTGTTGCCTCAAAATGGGACTTTATTCCCAACCAATATGGCGGACATTAAGTAACCTCATCATCACGTGACTATATTTACGTCCAATTCATAAGTTTCACATTCCCCATAATCCATAGCGCATCCTCCCAAGTTGCTGGGCCTAACTACCTGCGCAAGCTGCCATGCGAATATTCACCTTGGTGTATTATTGCAGCCATTAGGTACCCAATCTGAGCAACGATGCACTTTATCGAACATGGGACCACCCATTTCACGTTCCTTCCGAAAGACGATTATGCTATAGTCTTTTTCGTGAATGAAAAGTTGAATACTTGTGGTGCATGGTGGGAATTCGTGGTTGCTAATACCAGTACTCTCCAAGCAGAGGTTTGTGGGGAAGATCGTGACCTTTTCCTTTTATTCCGTTTTTTTTCGATCAGCCTCCCCATCCTTGGTGGGAACCTCTGCTTGGAGCCTAAATACTAGTACCATGTGCAAATGTTCACCTTAGTAGATGACAGTGCTTGATAGGAGTAAAAAGATGCATGATGGGAGTATAAAGATTACCTCGTGTCCATGGTAACCGGAGCAGATCCCTCCACACCCGATACAGGAGATGACGGCGGTCAGGATAACTTCAATCACAGCCGAGATGATGATCAGAGCTAGCAGGGCGGCGTGGTTCTCCTGCAGAGGCATCCCAGACAAATGAATAAATAAGAACAATAAATTAATAAGAACAATAAATGTCATTTAGTGCTGCAACTACTACTGCTACTATTCCAAATACGGTCGCCATTTTTTTATTGTTCTAATGCGAGTGCAAAATCTGACCAAAGCGAGGCTGCGTTGGTTTAAGGTTCCCCTATCTTTCATCAAAGCATGGTGTCGGTAAGCATGGCAATCTAGATTTGAAAATATCATTTGCTTCATAATCTGAAAAGTGATTCTCTATTCTAAACAAAATTGCATTTTCCTTGGAAGTTTTAGATACCGACTGCCCTTCGTTTAGTCGAATCTTATTATTCTACTCTAACAAAGTTTCATACGAAGATAGCAAATACGTTCTGATATAGTAAGTCAATGAATTAGATTGAACGTACGTAGTAGGGCCAGTAGCGACGCAACTCTGTCTTGAAGTCGTGGATCCATCCCGCCGAGGTGACGCTTTCTGCCGCGGCCTCGGTCACTCCGCTGTCGGTGCCCATGACGGGGTCGGTCGGCGCGACAGTCACACCGTTCTCCGGCCGGCCGTTAGCCTGCCGTGCATCCCTGTACGACAGATGAACGTCAAGGTCAACAAATAACATTGACTAAACGTCCATGTAACGTTTAGTCAAGCAATGATAAGGCCAGGAAGACACTCCTTATTCTGCTGGGTAATGATCGGCTAGGCCGGTTAGCTTTCGGGAACGAAGTGTATGATACAAAAGACACTAAACTACACAAGAAAATAGTTGTGGGCATTATTATATTTGTGTATATGTATTGTGTTTTACGTATGCGTTTTAATTTTTCGTTTCCACAAACAGTCCGGCCATGCCCGGTTTAGAAATGTGACGTTAAAGACTGTGGCGTGTTCCTGGTTAGTTTACGAAATCTGCTGCGCTGTTCAAAGAACTTCATGGGCATTTGGAGTAACATATCGAATATTGAAAACAGTCCATATGAGGCATGACATCCAACGACTCTAGCCAAGTTAATTTCAGCTTCAACTTCATCACTTGCAGGGCGCATTGAAAACCGCCCTAGTGGCGACATGTCGTTGCTGGGTACATAAATAAATAAATAAAAATAAATAAATCATGTTGCATATCCACTTTTAACTTTTAAAGTTACGTCACCAGAGGCAGCCAATCACAGAGCCATATTCCGTACCTGACGGGTGGAACAGTGTACGTCACGGGGACCCTCTCAGTCACTGTCATGAAGGCGTCATCAAAGTAGTAGTCATTCACGATTCCGGACTCCGCAATCCCCACCAGCACGGTCAGCAGGGTGGTCACGAACGCAAGGATAGCGAACACCACAAAGGACGTGATCTATGCAGTTAGGAAAAATGAGACAGGTTAAAGGTCATAATAAGTGTATATCGCCCCCCGTCGGTAGGGTGGTCACGAACGCAAGAATCGCGAACACCACAAAGGACGTGATCTAAGTGGTTAGGAAATATGAGACAGGTCAAAGGTCATGAGAAGTGTATATCGCCCCCCGTCAGCAGGGTGGTCACGAACGCAAGGATCGCGAACACCACAAATGATGTTATCTAGGGAAATATGAGACAGTCAAAGGTTGTGAGAAGTCGACATCGGCCTCCGTCCCGGATAAGAGAAGGTCGATGCACACGGAAATAAAAAATTAAGAAAAAAAAGTCTCGTATCGAGAGCAATTGCGTAAGGCGTTTGAAGAATGAGTGATACTACATATAGATATCTGTTCAACAGTGTTATGAGCAGCAGTCTGGGATATGTAGCTTACATGGTACCCGATACGATGATGGCCTGGATTGTAGCGTTGTTCGCTTTGGTCTGCTCCCGAAAACCTTTGGCGGACCAAAGCGAACAAGGCTGGACTCCAGGCTAACCTGATGGACATCTCCAAGCAGATGTACTAGTTTGAATTTCCTTTAAGTCGTCCTATTCATTACTGTAGCTTCTTATTTCATAGTTTCAACACAAATCCATCAAATATCCTCAACAATTTTGGTCTGTTTTTAGTGTTGTTTTTTACTCAAGTATTCTCGTAACAGACAGAATTAAGTGTACAAAACATTGCAGACCCAGAGTCCAAGAGACAAACCAGGTGTTCTACATACTTAGAGATTAGGACATCTCAACAACTGAACCCTAAGATGTAAGGTTATAGCGTGGGACCCAACCTTGTTTAGGTCACTCAATTCCCAACAAGGGCTGGTGTGGTGCACACCCAGAAAAGGATGGACTCCAGGCAAATTCTTTATCAAGATGTCGGTAAGAAGATGAATATACATTAAGCAGAGGGCCTAGGGGAGACGTGCCCATAGCCGGGAGGGGTATGGGCTTGTAAGAACCACCCCACCCCCTAACACATACACACTCAGGGGTCTCCCAAAAGCATGATCAATAAACCATATGGATTGTATCTTGATAGATCTGTTATCGACAGTTTCCAGTTTGTCTAAAAATGTCTAAAAGGACCCCCCAAAACAAAATTCTGGCTACGGGTATGGAATATGGAAAAAGAATTATTTAAAGATACTCACCAAGCAGCCGTCCCCAGGGTTGTAGGCGCTGCGTATCGCCAGGATTCCCGCTAACAACACCTACAAAGTACGTATCATATCAACGTCAATCAACACAGCACCATGATACTCCATCTTACCTCACACATTCTACACATTCTGTGTCAGCTTACATCTTCTGTAATCTGATAAATATAAACTATCGTCCCTTGAAAAGAGGACAACATTTACGTCCAAATTCCGGACGTTAATCCGGTAAATAGACACTGTGTTCCCCCGCGTATTGCAGGAATTTTAGTATGTATTTTGGAATGTTCTAAACGCCTTTGAATTGTAAACAAATGCTATCAGTATCAGAACAGTTCACTGTCAGACAGATATATTTGACAGTGCACCGTACTTCACTGTCTTGTTTGTCTTTCTGACGTTATCGCTATCTATTAAAACATCAGAATTCCTTACACTGTTATGATCAACTATGATTTGGGATATTTCACGATGGACACAAACGTGAGTTTGCTTATTTCGAAGACACATTTCTTATAATGAAAAGAATTCGACTTTGTCAAACCATTATATATAGCCCCAAAGCAGGCTGTTGTAATGTCGTTTCAATATTGAAGTTCATTCAACAACATGGGTCATAACGGTGAATTTTAAAAAATAAAATAGAATAAAACACAATTCTGATATCAGAAATCAATTAGTGTAGATCAATATAGTATGTGTCTACTCTATCTAGTCTAACAGATAATTATCAATTCTAACTTATTAGATAGAGCCAGTGGTTACTATAGCCTGGTATCTAGTCGATTATAGCTCTTTTAAAAATCTCTTCTGTCCTCTTAAGTACTAGTATTTACGGAGAGGACTGTCGGAAGACACGTCGGAGCTATCATGAATACGGCTGGATACCAGGCTATGATACAGAGGATGGTAACAAAGCTAAGTCGTAAGAGGGTTAAAAACGAGAGACTTACGAAGAAGCCGCTCCATATTGGGGCACCGACGACACAGACGACCGGCGCGCAGTATCCGTAGCAGGCGCCGAGCCCGATAATGCCCAGCAGGATGCTGAAGATGCCGAGGATAACCAGGAAGATACCGAGGCAGTACGCCCCTCGGACGTTATACCCCCAGGCGTTACACATCACAGCTCACGTTTCACACTCAAGCAGCTGAGAAGGAGAAATAATAACATCTTAGATGATTGGTATGAAGCTGTAAGGTGAAGATGCCGGGGATAACGAGGAAGATACCGAGGCAGTACGCCCCTCGGACGTTATACCCCCAGGCGTTACACATCACAGCTCACGTTTCACACTCAAGCAGCTGGAATGGAGAAATAATAATAACATCTTAGATGATTGGTATGAAGCTGTAAGATGAAATCAAAATAAGGAAGATATGATATCATTAAACTTGATACGTTTTGGAAGCTGATAAGACAGCAGGAAATGACCACTTTGTCATCATCTTCAAAATGGCTGAAGCCAAGGTCAGACCCCAATGGCAAGGTCAGATGAAGTATGAATGCTCCACTGTTGTGGACTATTTCGTTACAATGCTGCAGCTGACGGACACATCGTTATTCCAGAGACAGATGAAGTTGTTGATGATTTATTGCGCCAAGTGTACTCAACGGGGGTGCCTAGAGATGACGTCACCGAGAGCATGCGCAGTATGTAGATCATGAAGAACCAGTTGAAAACCGCAGATGTACTTTTTATACCTCATGATTTTCTTTTTAGGAGAATCTTTTAGCCATTGACGAAAGCGGACCATCGGAAACCAACTAAAAGGACAACAGGCTAAAGAATTTTGGCAACTTTTTACAAACACGACGGAGAAAAAAGAGGCAGCATTGTCAGAGCAAGGAGGTTAAAGTCAGAGCATGAAAGTATATTTGCGTCGGTTAGTAACGTCCTTGGCTAGTCTTCATAATTACCTCCATGAAATGTGTTTGTTAATGGGCTTAGCTGCAAGCAGATAGTGAGGTGACAGCTGTTTGGGGAACCCCCAGTAGTTTTATTTATGTCTGCTTAAGACTGTTTGAAATATTTGTAACAGTTGGCACAGTAGTTACCTCCATGAAATGTCATGGAGGTTATATTTTCTGTTATGTGATCTGTCTGTGTACAAGATTACTCAAGAACGGCTGGATGGATTGGTTTCATACTTGTTGTGTTGGTGGGCTGTGATGAAAGCTCAAATCGATGTGATTTGGGGCGCCGTATCTGTCGTTATAATCGATGTAATAATATCAGAAATCCCCCTATATCTGCGATATATTGGAACAGGCATCGTGCTTTAAGTGTTTGTTAATGGGCTTAGATCCAAGCAGATAGTGAGGTGAATTGTATGACAGCTGTTTGGGGAACCCCGAGTTTTTTAAATATGATAATTAGTTTTATTTATGTCTGCTTAGGATATCATGGAGATGTGAAGCGTAAGTATAATTGTATGAAGTTGAGGTACATTTAACGGTAATGCTTAACAGGTATGGATGTCTCACATACTGTACTGCTGATTTGAGTGACATGGTGATTAAAATGCCATTAGGTCCTCTCATCTTAGATGGGTTGGGTGTCAGAAGTTTTATGGGCGATACAGATGTTCTGATTTCGTTACGATAAGGGACAGTTGTTAGTTGTCTCTTTCGTAGCCAATGGTACTTGTTTTTTAGCAGACGGGGTTGGCGCCAAGTATTCATCTTACAGTTGATGTAGGGCTATCAGAGGAAAGTGTGCATCTCATTTTTGTACCGTGTGAACAGCTGATGTTATGACATATTGGTGGAAAATCAAATCACCATCTGACTAAAGTTGGCCACATCCCTTCTTCTTTCTGAGTTTCCCAACTTCCTCCCACCACACCGCTCTGAGGCACATAGTCGAACCTCAATAATGCTGACAACCTTAGACAGTTTAAATGCCAAACATCAAGCTTAAGGAACACCACGCTACCATATGCCGTGTCATTAAGTGTCACATCTTAATAATTACTAATCAGATGGACATCCTCTGTGTCATTAAATAAATACACCACTATTTTCCCATAACATTTATAACCATTACTCTCAAATGCAACCGACTATAAACATACATACCATCCACAAAAAAGCAATAAATATTTCATGGAGGTATGAGGTCCCCGAACTCTAGTTCATAATCAGTCTTTCATGTTTTCGTGAATAAAGGAGATATTCATCAATCTTCAAGTTGTAACTAAATTTAGCCCGATAAGCGTGTCTGGCGATACTAATCCTTTGTTTTCATTTTTCCGTAGATATCTCCGGGCAGGCTGCAAGTGCATGATATAGAGTTACCAGTTACCGTATAGCTTGGCCGTAAGTAGCATGGATACTTGATACGTAGGACGGAGTATACTATTGGGCACCCCGCTGTGAGGAAGCTTTTAAGTAACGAACGGCACATTTTTTCTTGCGAAAGGGTAAATGTATGGCCTAGATATATTTTCCACTGACTTTGGTTGCAAACCGGCAATGAATGCAACAAAATGATTTATATTCTTCAACTAAGTTACGACTCCGTAAGTCGGTATATTTGAAAGTTTAGTTTAATGGAAAAAGCGTGCGATGTTTTGGAAGGGAGAAAATTTTCCTGACCCCCATATTCGGACTGCCAAATGGAATAGCCCGCAGTGCTAGAATACTCCAGATTTTACGAGAGTCAGAGTTGTGTCTGGTAACGCCCCCAGGACTGCCATTCTCGCTGGTTGTTTTTGTAAACCGCCTCGTGTTGTGGCTGCTCGGACACCTTTGATTATAACCCTTGTACTTCTACTTAATGCACAGGGTTGCTAAGGTTTACATTCAGTTCTCTTAATGTACATTGAAAGAACTGATAAATGCATTTCAGATCCAAAAATATAAATCAGCCACATTCACCAACCATTCGATTTGTTTTCCTTATAGTTGTTCTAACTTTTAGATCACTTGTGCTGGTAGGCACTAATAACGTCATAAAAGAATATGAAATATTGAAAGTAATATAGATTAATTTTGGAATATGGAACGATGTATCAAAACATCAAAATAGAAAATCATTTAATCACTCTGCTATTTTAATCATCGATACATCATCTATGGTCAGCTTCTGTTTGAACAATGGATGAAATAAACACCACAAATTATTGCGTAAGTGGTTAATGAAGTGGGGCGTGGTAAGCAGCATTATGTTCTTAGTCGCGTTTTGTTTATCATCAATCAATTATTACAAAATATCACTTTTGCATTGCAGAGAAGAAACATTCGACAAAACATGTGATTTTGTTCCATGTTCATGTGACCAATGCGATGTGAATATATTGATATAAACACGTATGTTCCAGTTTTGAAATAAAACATCTCCACCTGCAGTTTTTTTTTATTTTTTATTGTGATTTGTCAATGCATCACTGAGTGTTCATGTCCATTTATCAGCCTATTTTGATATTTTATCTGCCAAATATATTTTGATGTAATATCTACCAATAATAACATATTATTATACATTTCAATATATCTCATTGTTGTTGTCATGAGTGTTTGGGGGGGGGGGGTGCTTGCAGAGGTGACTTGGCACCTGTTTTGCCCCCAACCCCGTCACATTCTATGTGATTAAATTCTGATAAAGAAATTACAAACTAGTAAATACATGTGATTTGCGATACCCCAAACGCCCCTTACAAGTTCAGTGGGAGGGGGGCAGGACCACGCCCACTAACACATACATCATACGGGACAGATGTAAGGGTCATCCACACCGCTGTATAACCCGGTTACCGCCAGTCTGCGCAGCTGTCTCACTGGAATGTTGACATATGACGTTACACCACCTAGCCTGGATGCCAGACTCCAGGGCAAACACAGGCTGGCGTCTTGGCTCTAGGACCAACATGGTCCAAAGGAATTTTTTTAACGTTGGCTCTCGCAGGCTGGAAAACTCAGGCTAGGCTGCCAACTCTGGGAGCGGGACAATTTCTCCACCAGACGCAAAGGGACCGCCCAAGGGACCGCCATTGCCTTGCGCGTTGTCCGGTTTCCAGGTTAAACCACACTGGCCTACTTGCTCATCTTTTACTTTACTTTGAGTGCAAACCTACTTGTTGTGCCGTCTTTACCATACTCCATTCCACAATAATTCTAAACGTAAACTTTGGATTCTTTAAAAAATTGAGCCGCTGGTTCAGTCTTGAACAAACAAGACTGGTGATGTTGTAGTTGTAACTTTATACAAGGTTTCACAGCGGTCAGAGACTTGCAATCCCAAAAGACTAGACGCCCGACTCCGTGCTTTATCCTTGACCATATCCTTTGTTTCGGTGAAAAAAAACAAAAAAAAAAAACATGTGCCACCAGCTTTTTTCAAAACAGGGGGAGGGGGCTGTGGTAAAATTTCCGCGCAGGGGGGGGGGGGGGGGGGGTTCGGCTTGACCTGAGGAGCTGGCCTGTATGGCCCCTGGAAACAGTCTGATATCCAGGCTACATGATCGTAGTTTTGATCGTGTTTATGAGCGTTGCTTCAAATTTGGGTAAAGGGGCCAACGGTGTCCCATGAAATACAATATCTTGTGTCTCTCAGAGAGGTCTTATGTTGCATTGAAAGTTGTTCAATGCTTCTCCAAATGTTTGCCCGTCATTGCATCATGAGTACCAAAAACCGCGAAAGTTACCATGGAAAGTATTTCTATATTCTGTTTAAGGTACCCGATTAATCTTCACATATTTTGACGGAAAGAAGCGATAGATGATCGATATGCTGGAAACGTCGCAGAAGTCACGTCCGTTACAGAAGCACGCGCTACATGTTAGCAGGGACCACGCCCCACCACCCACGCCGGATAGCCTCGTAACCATGCATAACAGGCCGGCTTAGGAGAATTTTAGAAGCCCAAATCTTTTTTTAGGCAGCCTACTGGTCTTACCTACTTACTGCCAGCCGGTAGAGTGAAGCAACCGATCCCGTAAAAATCCCTTGGCTTACGCTTATGAACTTGACGGGCGGGCAACACTCATGGTACCGTAGAGTTAGCAAGAACTCACGATGGCAGGTTACGAGACTAGTGTGGCCATGCCGTGCGCCTTCGTCACTTGCAAGCAATCAAAACGTCTCATGAGGATCCTACTAAGGCTACAGCGACGACCTTAGAGTAATGCACTACAAACTAGGGTTGTTTTACAAAACGACAGTTTGGAACGTGAGTGTCCGTAGAGAGACCCTGTGCATGGCTGTATATGGCTTTATGATATAAGGCTCGTAGAACACACCCGTCGGACATGAAATTCTTTCCCGTCTCTAAAACTCCCTTAGAGTCTCGTAAACATGTTCTTACAACAACACCGCTCCTTTCCAACATCTAACTCGCTTCTTTACAATGATTATCACTCGTAGACAACAATTTGATCCATCTGACCGATATGTGCTTGTCTTTTAAAAAGAAGGTCAGATAACTATAGACATGTTGATAAGTTAACGTTCACAACAAGCTAGCGAAACAATATCTACCCTCAATATATCTAAAAGACTACGCTTACACAACTTTACAATGGTATAAAGTTTGGTAGTTGTCTTACCTTAGAAAAAAATGTCGTCTTTTTAGAGATTCTAGCAGACAGAGGCGTGGACAACGATGCGGCTGTGAGGAACAACTGCTCCCAAAAGAAAGATGGCAGGAGAGGACGAAATCTATCCGGGCTGAAGAACAGATGTTTTGTGTGACGTGACAACCCTCTCCGCCCCCTGCCTGACCATATGTGGGGCTCTCATGCAGCTGTTGGGATCAGTCTAACGGGATAAACTTGGAGGCTCTCCATGGAGTTTTGACGGACACAGAAATAGTTGTGGTCGAATCCCGAATTAGTCACACTCGTAGCCAGAACTCAAAGTTTTTGCCTTGGTCCAGAAACTGATATTTTCTAATTCACTGTTTGTAAATATGAACAGCAGAACAGATGCGTATATTCATTTCTGCAGCTGGTACGTGTGTATATTCATCAAAGGTATTATGTGTGGGCAAAATACGGTGTATATTAGGTATAGACGAAAATAAGAACGGCGCTGACTTTGAACATCCTAGCGGATTTTGTTGGAACTACAGCAGACCTCCTGCTAGCTAGATTGTCTATGATCCGTCATTATTGTGGAATGATGTCAGCAAACATTTCTGTTATATAATACCACCACAAGTTAACTGACTAGATATATTTGTATAACCGTTGACTAGTATAACTAGTACAAGTGCAGTACTATGACTAATGAATAGAGAATTGACTATGCCCACACACGTCTACTGATCTCTACTGCAAGTTTATGAGGTCGGTTTCCCGCCCAGTCTAGACACGCTAGGCCTGAGTAACAGCTAATAAAAAGAGGGCTACAAATGGAGGACTACTTTTACTTTGAACCTTTGCCAATGAGCCAAGTCACGGTAAGGCACCATGCATGGTAAGGCTCAGCCAAATCTCCTCCTTAACAATGACCGCAAGTAACCCTGAAAGTTTGGGGCGGTTGCTAAGCAACCCAATTGGTTCCCTGGCGAGCTAGCTGCTGGCCTTTGGCTGGTTGTTCTAATCTCCAAGAAGATCCTACGGTAGCATAAGATAGTATCAAAAGCTGGCAGAGGAGTGAAGTCGGCTTAGGAATGTGTTTCGCTACATGTGAAATGTACACCTCTTGGCTGACTACACTCCTTGGTCAGTTTAGTATTATCTTATGCCATCGTAGGATCTGCTTGGAGATTAGAGTGATCAAGGCTAGGGAAATACTTTAGAATAACTCTCTAACATATCTTATTTCAATATGTTATTTTGTTACACTTACCGTGGTTTCAGAACCCCGGACTGTAACAAGTTATAACTGAAATTGTGACATTTTCAATATATACTTATCTGTGTCTTACGACTCAGGTAAAATAGTGTACAACATACGAGATGTTTGCTTGGAAACAATGAATGTGTTTATTCAATATCACACGTTTCTGCAGTACCAGTGGTTGCCCTGTAGTATACGATTGGCATTAAGTGTTATAACGTTATTACATTTGCGATAAATTAATCTAAAACAAATAAGGTCAGTTTCCGTATGTCCATATAGGTACACGGTCCATAACCAATACCAAAAGCTGTGCATCAAATAACAAGGGACAACGTAAATGTTATACTAGTAATACCATATCTTCAAAGTAGCATATACATAGATACACATGCATAGTGTAGTGTAGTAGGTAGATATAGAATTTGTTATAATAATAAAATCGACGAGCGATACATGTACAGTTACACGATTTAACGACAAAAAGGACACATAAAGTGTTTTAAAAGAGGAGAATTATGTACGGATACACCATATATACAACAAGTTGCACAACAAAAACAGACGGATGGTGAAACTGTCCTGTCAAAGAAATAGGGGACAGACCGATTTTTGGTCCCTTCAGTAAGCGAATAGACGGAAAAATCTTTCGGTTATCCTACTCAGAACAAACAGCCTGATAAGATTCATTGCTCAAGATAGAAATGGTGTAAAAGAACAACAACTGCGCGGTCTTCCGAAAACCTTGTTACTGTTTGCCGTTTGTGCCCGCATTCGCTTGATCTGGGTAACAAATAAACAAATGCAACATTAGATAGAACAAATACATTATAAAAGGTGCCAGTGATATTGAAAAGTTAAAGATGGTCATTGCAAGTTTGAAAAAAAAAAAAACCTGATGAATCTGTTTTTATCGCAAGTTCCTTATGGTGTGAAATGATGCGCAGTCCAGTGAGTGGTATTCTGTTCTCACCTGTCTTAGCGATGACGATGGTACCGTCCGGCTGCTGCACTGCACGCTGTCCCGGCTGGAGAGCTGTGGCTTTGTTCCCGCTGTACACCACGATAGCAGGCGACTGGCAATAAAGAGATACACAGGGCAAAACACGATGATGTGAATTCATTTTAACAATATTATGGTAACTACAATACATAGCGAATGGGAGCAAGGGGTCAGTCTCTGACCTAACTAAGCAATTAGGCAAGTAGGCGACAGGATACTGAAAAAGTAATACTACAAAAGGGGAAATGTCCGTTTACAGTAAGCTGTTGAAACTGTCAGTAGGATTTTACTGTAAAATTAATGTTCGCGATTAAGGTTCGCGATGAAGATTTCACCGTGAATAATATGAACATGAGACCACTGCAAATATTTTTTAAAGATTTTGTCCGGTAAGAAAACTGCCAAACATCATAAGCCCATACCTCGTGTCCATAGTATCCAGTACACAGCCCCCTATAGCTGACAATGTCCGTGGTAAAGAGGTCACTATGAAACGCGTAAACATATAGCCACCCCGAACATTCCCCCTGTTAAGTTTGGTGGTTCTGTCTTGATTATACAAACGGAAAACTGCAAAACATCATGAGCCCATACCCCGTGCCCATCGTAGCCGGTACACAGCCCAATACAGCTGACCATGTCCGTAGTAAAGAGGCCACTATGAAACGCGTGAAGACGTAACATTCCTATTTTACAGTATGCGACTTGTTGATTCTGTCCGGATTTGAAAGAAGAAAAAAGGAAAACTGCAAAACATCATTATATGACATACCTCGTGTCCGTGGTAGCCGGTACACAGCCCCCTACAGCTGACAATAGCCGCCACCACGCCCAGCACCAACTCCAGCACACCCAGGATCAACAGCACCACGGCAACGGCAAGGTTAACGGTCTGTGAGAGAGCGAGAGAGAGAGAGAGAAAAAGAGAGAGAGAGAAAAAGAAAGAGAGAGAGAAAGAGAGAGAGAGAGGGAGAGAGAGAGAGAGAGAGAGAGAGAGAGAGGGAGAGAGAGAGAGAGAGAGAAAGAGAGAGAGAGAGCGAAAGAGAGAGAGAGAGCGGAAATATTGTACCACAATGACTTATGTTGATATTTTAGGCGTGTCGGTTGTTTTTCTAGCCTCTACCAGGCCCAACAGGTCGCACAAGACAGAAAAGTTCAATGATGGCCGATGAGTACAGTTTGCGACCTAAGGACGCTACTCCTCGTCCATCTAACTCCTCTGGTGTGTTTTCTGTGGAATCTGGTGGAGGCTATATGTTTTCCGACTTTGCTTAAGTTCTCAGTTAACGTTTGTGTAATTGCCTGATTAGCTGAGTTATTCTGATTATTGGGTATGAGAGAGACGTAAGCGTCAGAGACGACAGAGCGAATCGTACCCAAGTCCTGCGATTTTCTTGGTGGAACTTATCTTGTTTGTATTACTTGCCCCTTCTAAGATCGTGTTGATTAGTATTGTGCATGATATATCATCAAATTTACCGCTGTATTGAAGCTTAGCAATACATGTACAGTTTATAATATATGCGAAAATCTACTAACAGTATCGGAGTCGAAAGCCATGCAGCCCTCGTCTGTAGGAGTGACGTCATTGCCACCTCCTGTCCCGAAAAGCGCGCATGCGCCGTATCCGTCAGCGATGATGAGCAGGATGGTGACCGCCACGAGAAAGAACAGGCCCAAGATGGCGACCATGATGCTCGTCGACAAGAAGCCGGTGATCTGAAACATATCGGTAAATACAGTATTCTGGGGGTAAACGTCTCCTCCCCTAGGCGTCGCCAAAATATGTGAAAAAGCATAGGAGTATGGCCAATGAAACCTATCATGAAACAAAGACAGTTGAACACATAAACTTACCCGACATCCGTTGACTGGAGTCTTACCGCTGGCGATTCCAAAAGACCCTGCAATTATAGCCTATTGGAAAAACATTTAAAAACTTTTTAAAAAGAAAAACGACTCCTTGCATTGCATTCTTCAGTGTATGTCCAATCTGTATATAGCTTATGATTCATAGCAAAACAAAGTTTCTTCAGTTCAGTTCAGTTCAGTTCATTCTCCTAAGAGGTGCCAAAATGCCTAAAGTTTCTAGTCACCAGAAATCAAAACAGTTAACTAGTTACTATTGACTTGCAATTATCATGTGACGTGGTCTTTTGCTGTCAAAGATACTAGTATTACATCATTACTTATTTCATACGTGTATTAAGTCTTCAAATTATGGTTTTAAGTCCACGATAACGTCTACCGCAGAATGGTTTCAAGCGCGAACTTCAAAGTCAAATCAATTTTCAGAATGTCATGACGTACGCACCACTATGCCGGTAGCGAGCAGACTGTAGAGCCCCAGTGCGATGTGCGGGTGAACTGCAGTCTTGAAGACTGGGACAAACATGGCGACCAGACTGACGGCCACGGACACGATCCCTAGGATCACCATGGTAACGCCGAGTCCGAACGCTGTTCTCGCTCTGTACCCCATCGTCTGAAATGTAAACGTAGTTGAGCCATATTTGAATACCACAATGCGGTCTCGTGGTCTAGTTTGGTGACTAAGAGTCTACGTTTCCAGGTCAGAATCATTGTCTTTCTTGCATGTGCCAGACATCTCTTAATATATATTTTCAACTTTCAACATGATCATACAAAGGACAGTGCATTACCATGCCACCTGGAATTGTATGAAATAAGTAAAATAGCTTTACTGCAATTGTAGCATTTACACTGCATGGCAGGTTTGTCCGCATTGATGGTTGAACTTTTCTAAGAAAGTGATCTACTTTTACGAATAAAAAAACGCCCTTACTATACATGCTAAATTTTTGTGTAACGTACATTTCACACGACTTTCAAAGGTAACATATCACAAAAATGAAAACTATTCTTTATTGAGAAAAATGTCTGACACATTGATTGATTGATTCAACAGAAATTAGAATCTTAGTTCAAGCATTTTGTTCAATAAAGTTTCTAAAACATTTAATTTATGATCACAATTAACAGTCAACTTTTATTTTGCCTTTACCTTATTATAGCTTTAAGAGGGCACACAGTATCCGTACATACTATCAAAACTGCCCAAAAAGAGTACCCAGGAAACAAATAGTATTGTCCATGTAGAAGGGCGGTCACTATAGGCAGTGCCAACTGTCTATGAGACCACCAACAAGCGGTAACATTGACCAAGTGGTCTTTGTGTAAAATTTGTCACCTGCACGGGTTTGGCTTTATACGTACATAAATGCAATTGACGTCAAACTAAAATTAACAAAATATAAATCACCAAACCTATTTAAAAAATCTTACGGTGAGATTTCATCCAGATGCGCCACAGGAGTGCTATCTTGGTGGCAACGTTTTGTTCGATAACAAGGCAGCTGAAATGAGTGGGCACATAGAGCACAAAGGGTCCAGATGAACGCCTAATCTAAACCCCATCCCTCTCCCTCCACACCCTATAGCTCCGCGGTTGTCCAATCTGCCACAAGGACTTCAAATCAACAAGCTGGAAAATCAATTAGAGATAGCTAGTCCTCGCTCAGACGGCCGTTTCAAAGAACGATACAGAGAATCAAATTCCCTAAATACCCAATGGCGCATCACACCCTGCTTATACATATAGTCTCAACGTCACAAAAATGAGCAAAACTGAGTTAGGTAGAATTTGTAAAGGCACAGAACTTGATGGCTTTGAAGCTTTTTTGAAGTTTTTTTCTTGTGCCGACGAAAAGTCTCAGTCTTTGTGTAGTCTTTTAGGTTCGCACAAATTCAATGGGGGCAAACAAATATGGAAACAAAAGTCACCGCGGGTATTCCATGTCAATTTTGACAGTCTTTTGGTGTTTCATTGATAACAATACTGCTATGCTCTCGAAGTTACTTTTGAAGTGAAAATGCTTAGAAATAAATCTTTTAAAAATGCCTTTTTATGAGGAGACAATGTTAAAGAAATAATCTGTCAATTCTACGTCGAAATCAGGCGTATACTTGTACATCTGCTATAAGCGTTTGTATAGATATTGATTATATAATCGGGTAAAAACGACTTCAAACGAATAATCAATGTTAAATAAAGACATTGATCCCAGAATGCCAATGTTTAAGTTGCTATTTATGTATAATTATTATAATTTCTTGTTTCATATACTTGTCGACACATGAATGGAACGAAAACTCTATCATTGTATCGGTCAACCATCATCTATATTGCTCGCAGAAATTTCGCTCCAAAAATCATCAGTTTTCAAGCAATTCCCAAAACACTACCAAAGTCTAAAGCAAAGAAGCATAACCACCCACCCACTCACTCATGTATCTGGATTCTGTGAGCGAAATCAGACATCATGATCGCTAAGACGAAATGTACAAAATCATCCTTACTTCCCACTACTATACGAATACAATGACTTTACGTAACTTCCTCAAACTTAACTCCAACTTAAGGCCAGGACTGACCGTTCAAGAAGTCAAACATACGAACCTTTACGGTAACAGATGTGTCCGGTGGTATGAGCTCGTTCCTCAAACGATTCCTCCTCGGGGGCTGGAAAAAGGAGACCAACTCGAGTCACCGTGGAGAGCGCAAACAAAACGTGTCAAAAGGGCAGCGGGTTTACATTGTAAGGCGGGACCCAGGCTAGCGTTCCTGCATCGGTAATGCTGACCGCTGTTCTTTTATTCATGAAGGAAAAGGGCAGAAAGACATAATAGAGGCAGGCTATGGCTTTTTTTCATGGGGGAGGGGATGAGAAGAAAGATTTATGTATTTTGTTCCCTGAACACCTTCCTTTGCCTTCTTTATCCTCTCTTGAACTCTTTTGCCCGGCTTTCTATTTCTTCCTCTTTCTCGTTCTTAATTCCCCGAGGTTCTCTTTTCAACTTACTTACTAACTTCTTTACCTCTGTTTCTCTTTCTCTCTTTCTCTCACTCACTCACTTGCTTACTCACTCTCTCACTAACTTACTTGATCACTTACTCGTTCTTTTATTCGCTCGCCCACTCACTCACCCACTCATTATTAATTCATTAAGTTTGGCTGATTTCTTGCAGTTCTTATTAAAACTGGTAGATGTCCTTCCACACAACATGCACACATTTGAAGTCTCTCGTTTAGCACGACACAGCCTGAACGATAAGTCTTTCTCTCTGCTATTCGTTAGCATGTTAGCATTTTTGAATATTCTAACTACTATCTTCTGTGATCTACCCAATCATTTCTCCTTCCTGTTTTATTAGCCAATACTTCCCTTTGTATATCAGGGAAAACTTACAGACATTCCTTTCATTTCCACATCTTAGGCTGCAATTCTATCATTTCTTTGGGTAAATTCTGGAATCCAACGTGCTTATCTTAAGAGATTAAATCTTTCTTTTTGACGGCGTGTCTTTGTCTTCATTTTTCATCAGTGAGTTCTTCCTTATCTGTCTGCTGTTAGGATGAAGGATGTCCGGACATCACTGAAGCGCCCAAGTGCATCTCAAGTGGGCAAGGCTTTAGTTATCTTATCTTAACAAGACGTGATGTCTGTATGTTGTATGGAACTAATCCCCTTATCTTAGTTACAGTTAACGCCGTAAATGATGAAAGGTCGGGTCCACAGTGTTTTGCCTTTACTTGTTAACTGATATATCAAGACCAGTCCTTCATGATAATAACTGCAGCTAGTTGGGCGACCTTGTCTGTCTGTAATGCTTAAAACCAAACGAATGAATAACAAATTATGTGTCTATTTCCTTAACCAACTTTTGCTCAACACTTGACAAGGTGTAACGTTTCGTGCGTCTTTCGAAGAGTGCCAGAGATCAGTCAGTCATTTCAGTTTATTTAGCCAGGTATGCACTCTCAGGACAAAAGCCCTGTTTCAGGACCAAACTTCGAAATTTGAATTCACAACCATTCAATCCTAGCATAATTACAAACTAGAACAACAATGATTGCAAATAAACTGTAGATTAAGCTTATACGCGTTACAATTATAATCTCTACTACGGACTCAATGACTACGCTGGCTATAGGGAGAATAATTTGCCAGGGGAGTTTTGCATAGTTAAGGTTTTGCCGGCGGGGTCTTAGCGTTGACAGACTCCCCTGGCCAATTTCCCGATTTTTGACCAAATTCCCGCACCCCCATATAGGAAGGCCTGGTGGGGGCTAGTACAATGAGGTCAGTGTCGTATTTGTCGAATCATGTATATATGCAAATAAGTCTAGGTGCAATTGGCATCTAGGACCAAGACTTTAAAAACGCCGGTTTGAGATCAAACTCCAGTGAGAGATTTCATAGCAACCAATCAGAACGCGTGTTTGACCCTGACCTTTGACCCTGCTTACGTGCTACTTCACCAGTAACACACAGACGTCACGAAACAACTTAATTTTCTACTTCAAGGCGAGAATAAGGACTCAAAATGTCAGCTTTGCGAGTAGTTCTATTCTCGAGACATGCCCTCAGGTGTTCAATGAGTCTTTCAAGACATTACGCTGGGCTGTCGGCGACGAGTAATCGGTTTTGCAGGGAGAGGACGCAGCCTACGCAACTGTTCGTTCAGCAAGGTGGGAGGGGGGCGTGGTTCATTATTGTGTTTGCACTTTCTAACAGAATGACCTAAGACGGTAATTATACGTCCTTGGAATGACTCAGCAAAATCGCTGACGTTTATGGAACTGTAACCGTAAAACACAGAAATAACAGAGTATATGTAGAGCTGTATTTTCAAGTACTTTGGAGGTGGGGTGGGGGGCAAGGTACGTAAGAGGCGTTGCTTTTTCTTGGCTATTATGAGGAAAACATACATACATGGGGAAAATTGACAGAAAAATTGGTGTGACTGTTCTAACAAAATACAAATGGGTGAGTTGATAACACAAATCTGCAAACACCCACAGTCCTAATCTCCAAGCAGATAGTACGATGGCATAAGATAGTACTAAACTGGCCATTAGGAGTGTAGTCAGCTAAGAGGTATGCATTTCCCCAGTAGCAAAACACACTCCTAAGCCAGCATCACTCTTTTACCAGCTTTTGATACAATCTTATGCTACCATACGATCTGCTTGGAGAGTACCAATGCTTCAGCTCCCTCTGTTCTGCTGTCCTAATTATAAGCATTACACACACACCCCACCCCACCACCCCCAATTTCTGCTGTCGTATACCCTGGATGCCAGACCCCTAGCCCAATCTCAATAACATATGGGTATAACTCAGTAGGCCCTGGACATGGTCTGGTATCCAGGCTAGCTGTCCTACTTAAAGGATTGCAAATCTCCCCCAACCCCCTTCAATCGTCTTCCGGGAGGGACGTAAACCGGGGGTCCCGTGCTCGAGGAGGTGCCTCGACCACGTTAAATAGCCTCATTACTCACACTTTGGGTACCTACTGGCTGCAAAATACACCCGATATTATTATTAATACTAGAACTAAGAAGTTCAGTCCTATGTCATCAGACATCACCCCAAAAAATCAATAGTTCATGTATTTGGAATGAGCCTATAATAGTAAAAATCGAAATCTTTATTGACAGGACAAAAGTGCAGCGACTTTCCTAAGGTCGTATAACAACTACTTACAACTTATAACTAAACAGACATATATGGATATCTATACTAGTAGGTATGAATAAGTCAACAAATTGGATCTAGCATATCATTTACACTATTGGTTCTACGGTATAAGCATTCGTGGATATATTTGCCTATCTACTTGTACACAGTGAGGATTATCGGCTACCAGAATGTAGTTGAACTTATCTATCGAATAGAGAGTAGCAAATTCTTTAGAGCAAGCAGAAAGTAATGTGAACAGCTCTGTGCGTTTGTCATTATATCGTGAACAATCCGTAAATGTACATGTGTGTCTCACAACAATAGGACTGTTAGGTGGCTGTCACTTTTTATTTACGGCAATGTGGTTGACCTTTTAAGTTTCACACTTCTGAGTTTGGAACATAGATTGGTCTAAACTTGATCTTTGACCCCCCAGCTCCAGCCAGGCTCTACTCCAAGGATAACGAGACTCCGTGGACAGATGTGAAGTATGACGAACTCAAGGCCTTGATTAAGTCAGGTAGGTAAGGGAGTTCTACGGAACTGTCACAGTGTGACAACACTGGGAGATTCTGAGAAATATCTGGGGTTCGTCTATTTATACTAGGAGACTACTAGTACATTTGTAATACATTCTTAACAGTGCAATGGCTGAGTGGGTAGAGTGTTCGCCTTGCTTTCACTAGTAGGCAGTGAGTTCGATTCCCGGCAGGTCATACCAAAGACTTTAAAGATGGTAAATGCTGCTTTCTCTGCTTAGCTCTCAGCACTAATGAGGAAGAGTATGGAAGTTAAACACACATCACTACCAGCAGACTAACCCCCAAGTCTCATCCCTTTCACTATAGTCTTTTTGTAAGGAATATTATAATTAGTCTAAATGTAGAATGGTTGCTATATTGCCAAAGATGCCATGTACATTGGACCTTGCACTTTGTATTCCTACTAGGGTATATATGTACAATGAAAGCCATCATTCATTGTTTTTCTACTGTGAGTGACCCCCAAGGTCATTAATCCTACTTGACCTTGGCTTTAACAGGCCATGTTCAGCTGATTGATGTCCGTGAGCCAGAAGAGATCGCCAGCACTGGTCTCCTTCCCGGGGCCATCAACATTCCCTGTGAGTATTACTTCCCAGGTCATCCACAACTTGTTGTTGTTTTTGGGTCTGCATTTTGAAAGGGCCCTTTCCTGCTTGTTAACCTCTTGGTGTCACCTCCCAGAGGATAGACGGAAATTGACTGAATTGAAGTTGACGGATCTCTCCTGTTTAAGTGCTTGTTTTTAGTATATCCTTATAACCATCTTGACCTTTCAGGGTTGGACAAGTTTTCTGAAATTCACTTGTCCTATCGGGCAAGCACATAAAACAATTACTAGTACTTGCCCGAACCAATTTTTCACTTGCCCAAAACTCAAATGTGACTGTTACTAGTAAAGGCATTTTCACTACCAGCAACAGAATTCTCTGTTGACCATTGCTTGATATCATAACAGTAAAAAGTACAAGTATATCAAGTAATCAATGGAGAAGTCTTACTTGCCCAATTGGACAAGTCGAGTAGGACATTATTGCACTTGCCGGAACAGCACTTTCACTTGCCCTTGGCAATCGGACTAGTGGACTTGAACAACCCTAACCTTTTCTTATAATTCGTAGACTTCCTGTCTTGTCGTCATTACTCCCAAACCCATACTTTAAGAAAAAGTAGCAATTACTGTAACCTCCTGTTTGTACCCAGCTGTGGCTATTCTAATGATATTGTCAGTCATTGACCTTGTTGACATTATCCTTGCCCTGTCTTGCCCTTTTTCTCGTTATATGCCAGGCTTAGTTCTAGATGACCAGTATGATTATTTAAAGCAGTGTGTATCCTTCTGTTAATGATGTTTTCTGAGTTATTTTCCCATGAAGTTTTTTGTGTGTCCTTGCCCTTTGTTGCCCTTTCTCTCCTTATATAATGATGGATTGTTAACCTTTATCCTACTATATTGGTCATAATGTTGGGCTCAACCCATGATTTGAAAACTTTTCACCCTTTTATCAAAGGAAACAAATACTAAAATTATGCAACTTACACAGTCATACATATCCCAGACCAAACGTTTCCAAGTTGATTGAACATTTTCCTTTAAAATCTTGTATGTATATATATATGTACATGTACTTGTTGGATCTGTCATCCCATTGCTGTACTTTAAATTAATCTATTTGTTTGTCCTTTGTTTATTTTATTTTCAAATGTCACAGTGGTAATGTTAATATTAGCTCTGCTAGAGTGCATTCACCACCATGTCTTGTATGATATGTATACCAATAAAAAATAGATAAAATAAATTTAGGGCAGCAGATATTTATATTATATTTAGCATGATGCACTGTGTAACAGTGGGCTTCAAGCACAGCAAACCGACCATGCCAAATGGCTTTGAGCTAGGTTGATGGTCTAGACTAGTGGTAAGGATTTGGCACTCTCACTGCCAAGGCCTGGGTTCGATTCCCGGTGTGGGAATCAGTGTAAGAAAGGAGTAGAAACAGACTATGTGGACTGAGATAGAGGATGATGGAGTATATATTTATTAGGGTACAGACATAGAAATGTCGTGTCTGTTAACCCTTGTGGACTAAGACTTGGCTATAACTGTAAGGTTTGGGAAAAATATAGAGTATTAGCACTGATCAACACACACATAGAAATCCCTTCTTAGTTAAGCCTATGTGGACTAAGACTTTGCTAAGAATCAGGTTCAGGGTTCAGTGGAAGGTTCAGGGAAAATACAAATGTAACACTGATTGATACACACACTTAGAAATACCTTGAAGTTCATAGTTAACCCTATGTATACTGTGTGTTCCACATACAGTGGGGAGGCTACACCAGGCTCTTAATTACATGTCGGACCAGGCTTTTCAGAACAAGTACAAGAGACCGCAGCCCAAGAAGTGGGACAATAATATCCTCCTGTATGGACAGGACTTTGACAGTGTCCGAGCCAGTGCAGCTCTGGAACTCTTACATAAGTGGGGGTTTATCAAGTGAGTGAAAGTTAGGCCCCTTTTCTACTACAGTACAACTACTAGACAGCGACTGCTGAGAGACCGTATGGTGACTAGATTCAGTTTTGTTTAACTCTTGATTTCAGATTTGTAATATATACAGTAGAAGCCACTTAATTGCACAATGTCAATGGATTGTTATCGCACACTGTTGTTAGCTGCACTGAATCCCCAAATCACAAACCAGTACGGTCCAGCTGGATAACTTCGCATTTTTGCAACAGCTGGATATAATTGCACGAAATACGCTGGTGAATAGGCTATGCAATTAAACGGCTTCTTGTATATATATAAAATGCAGCATGTAAAAATTTGATGCAAAAGATAGCAAAACACAAAAAATGCAAAAAGAAAAATTGTTCTTTGTCTCTAATAAGTCTAAAATTTGTAAAATTTTGCTCAATCAGTGATCACTCAGCAGTCAAAGTCTACAGTGGAAAGAGGGCGGAAAGAAACAAATATTACTTATTAATATCATCCACTCTTTTGAAATGATTTTTCTCTGATGACCCAGTGAACAGGCTACACATTGACTTGAAGATGCCTGAGGAAGATTTCAAGGAAAAATATGGGGTGGAGAAGCCAGGAAAGGACAATCTCATTCTTCACTGTTTGGGCGGGATTCGCAGTCGCGGGGCCCTCGCTATCGCCCATGCATTGGGATACGAAAAGTAGGGACCTTTCCACTTATTGCCCCCTTGATAACATGGCATTTTCACCTCACTTTTTACTACTCTGTTTCAATCTTGGTGAATGGTAACCTGTATACCATCATTGTTTGGCTTTGGCTTCCATATCAAAAACCAGAACACATGATAGGAAATAAAAGTTCTCCCAACACCAAAGAAAGTAGCCAAAAGTTCCTTTTGAAATATCTAGAGCCAGACCTAGATTTAAACCAAATTTCATTACAATTGGTCCATAGCTTCTTGAGTGGTGCTACTGGACCACAGACATTCATACAAACAATACTAGAAACTTTCTGGTGACTTTCTTGGCTACAAAAGTACAATAATGAAGTGACCAAACGAAGCAAGGGTGGTATTCAGTGTCAGGTTTTCTTTTCGTAGACTGCAAGTTCCTTAGATCTTAGACTATTAATCTGTTTCAATTTAATTTCATCTCAGTGCATGTGCATGTTTTATTTTTGCACTGACACAATTACTAACCTGTGTTGAGAAAGATTTAAAATATGGACGTTTCTGCATCAAAATGATTCTTAACTTTAGTTTCTTTGCAACTACATGTGGTAGCTGTTGGAGAGGTCTCTACTAAATGTTCCTTTGTAGTGGGACCTTGTAGTTTTTACTGTATGTCACAAAGATAATGCATTTGGTGGTGTTGGGTTTGAGTTGTCAAAGGCATCTTCAAGGCAAGTTGTAGCATGTACACATGGCAATGGCATGTATACTGTTATTCTACGTTGATGTGTTCAATCTTTGGCCTTCTACGGTATAAATTGTATGCTGTTGTTTCTGCATATGTCTGTTATGTCTGTTATGAGTGACCTGTACCTAGCCCTTCCAGGCATGAATATACAATAAAGGTCTTTCCTTCATTCATTATAAAGTTGACTAAAAAAACAACAACAGCGAAACTTGTTAGAATTAGAGATTTAGACTTGTTAGAACAATCTGTTTCAAGGACAGACTGAAAAATGTGGCACCCGGCCACCCTGGGGGTTCCAAAATGCTCTCCACAGAAATTTACACAAGATTTATCTTCACTATGTTTAACAGGGTAGTGATGATAAAACGTACTCCCCCTCAAATGCACTCCAAAACTTGCAAAAGATGGGTCCTTAGGGCTCCAATATACTGCTGACAAATAGACACATCTGTCATGTTTTCTCCTTTCCGTACCCAGTAGTATTGACCTTGGATGTTCAGGCTGCATAACCTTGAACTACCCACAAATTTGCATCTGTATCTGTAAGGCCCTTTGGTGCAACACACCAGCTTTCTCCATGTTCAAAACTTTTGCATATAACAATTCTTGCAGTGAAATACTATCTGCAAGTGTTTTTTTAAATCTACCTAATGAGTGTGCTTTTACACTTGATGGCAATTACTTCCATTGCACGATAGTACTAGGAAAGTGCAAACTTGGGAACATTCGTTTCAATCCTAGGTTGGTAATTCTGGTACTAGAAGACATAACTTAATTTCTCTGTGCTTTGCTGTGTGGTATTAGTCTCAATTTCTGTGGAAAGTACTTTGGAACCCCAGCATGACAGGGTACTGCATTTTTCAGACTGACCTTAAAACAGATTATTCTTATTTTTAAGAACTTGGTAAAATGGTATTTCTAATATCATTTGCAATACTGGAATGTAAACTAGAATGTAGACTGTAGGTGGACTTACATGTGCCAGAGAGTGAGTTATAGGACCTGTTGTAAGTGCACCTTATTTTGCCATGTCTGAGGGCTGTTGGTGTTATCTTCATCCAGAATAATTCCTTCACACCAATTTAAAGAGTAAGTAAATCCTCCCTGAGTAAGTCCATTTTCAGACTATTGGACATACTGTGGGTGAAAAGTCGTTCAAAAGGCCAAGGTTTGCAATAAAGTATAATTGTTTGATGCCAACTTTTTATGCAGCCTTACAGCATTGATGATATTGTTGATGTCTTGTATTTGTTTTTATCATAGGGCACGGCACTACATCGGTGGGTACGCCGAGTGGGCAGCAAAGCAACAGAGTTAGCTAGAAGAGTGACTCAAGCATTCCTTTGATAGCCTTCAATGTCTTTGACTACTATATTGCGAAGGAAAACTCCATTTTTGTGTTCTGTTTGTTATCTTTGTGAAACATGAGTAGTTTATGAAGTATTCAGTTGGTATGATCAGATATTTAACTCGTCAATTGATTTATTCCATGATTGTTTGTAACACAATCAAACTTGTACTTCCTCAGAGTCTAACAGGGTACTATGTTCTTACCTTTGCTTATACCCTATGTTGGACACCCCTTAACCCTAACTTTCTAACTCTAACATAGGGATGTCAGAATGTTGGGGTATCTGAACATAGGGGTGTTGTAGCATACTTCAGGGCTCTCCCTGTTGCCATTCCTAATGAGATTATATATCATACACTCTTACTCAAATACTTATCCACTTTGTCCCTGGAGAGGCATAAGGCCACTTGCACTCACTGCACTGATACCTTAAATGTTGGAAAGTCATTTTGCACAGATGTGTGTGCCAATCTAAGTCAGTTTGTATAAGAAAGTTGTAATTGTCATCCGCACATCCACCTTTTGCTGTCTCTATATCTTTCACAACATGCAAGGGACCGGCAAAGATATATTTTACTTGCTAAGGACTACAACAGGTTATTCGGTTTACATGCCAAAATAGAGATATGTTTAAGCCTACGATAGTTGAAAGATATTCTCAATCTCATGGTACACATTAAGTTTTAAATTCAACTTTAAGTTTAAACTACAACGCAAACACTCCATCCTCTGGTCCTATGATGGATTGCCTAAACAGTAACCAGGAAATACTTATTGATTTGTTCTTTATTGAGTCTGTTGTAGTTCAATGGTAGTACAGTCATACATGTACATGTACCATTGTCTGAACTAATGCCACTACAATTAAAAACTCTTCAACATTCCTTATATTTTGGTACATCTTTAAATAAAGATTTGAGTAGAGCCTTTCTTTTCTTTTGGTTTGGTAAAAGTGCATGAATATGATTTACTCATACCTGTCTAATTAGTGAAGTGATACTGTACAGGAAATTAATAGGTCATTTATGTTGGGATTACTCTGGGGGTATTTTTTGCTAGCTTTGTTGAACCGAATTGAGGCTTGTAGAACGCAGAAGATTACGTTTTGTATAATGTGAACAAAAGAGAAATAAAATACATTTGTTCATTCCTACATGTTGCCTGTGTATTATGATGATCACCAGGTGTATTTTATACTTAAATCATCATCAACATCATCGGTGGACGTGATCACACATGTTCGCATATGTTTACACACGACGGGGTTATACCGCCCCTTACAGGGTGACATACTAGTACCCTTTCGCTGGCTAATTACTGCATGGGGATGCGCCAGGTCTCCCATCCGGGTGATTGATGTAAATCACCATGTGGCTGATACGAGACAGAGGTTCGCCAGGCCTCCATCCGGGTGATTTGTAGTGAATCACCAACTTCCGACAGCAGGATTTGCACCAACGCACACCGCACCATCGCACGTGTGGGGGTTCTTTAACGTGCATGGGGTATGTCTCTCCCCAGACACGGGACCCCCATTTTGCGTCCTATCCTATCGAGGGACGGCCCTAGCCGAAGCTAGGTACTCATTTTCACCCGAGTAAAGTTTATACTAATATGATTTACAAATAAGTGCCACTGTTGGCTAACTGCACTTGAACTTCCACTGATGATAGAGTACAAACATAAAGTGAATTGATATACCAGTGAAACAGTACAGAAAATGCATATCTCTTGGTATGTCTACCTGCTCACCGAGTCACGTGTTCTATCCGCATAACGTGACGTCACAGAAGCAGCCGGTTGACAAAGTTGATCAGTGGAAATTTTTTGTATGTTCATTTCTTTGTGTGCTTGAAGTTACGGTTAAACATTGATTCATAATTTCACCAACTGTACAGTGAACCCTCAAGCTGGAATAATGTTCAAAATTTTACACCACAAAAAGCAGAAAGAGGTACAATGTATATCTTACTCATTGCAGTAGATTTTTCTTAGCTAGCAGTAGTCTATTTCGAACCCTTTAAAAGTTATGTATACGTGCAAGCATTACTTAATCTTAATTGAACTTAAACAATTGGTTGGAAGTCAATATCGCCCCCCGTCCTCATGAAAAAGAGGCTTGCTCACGTCACAGGTGCGGAAAGTCTCTTGTGTACACCGATTGTTAGACAGATGGAAATCAAATTATAAAGCCACGTCGATGTAGGTTAGACATCCAGGTAATAAGATACGCCAAAAAAATAGTTACTCAAGCAACTGGATATGGTTTTGAAACGGTCAGACGTTTCGGATAGAATCCACTATCCTTCGTCAGTGACGAAGCCAATTGAAAATTCCAGTGAGTCCAGTTTTAGGATTGGAGAACATTTTATCTCTTCATAAAGGATTTTGCCAAGTTGACTGGAATTGACTTTCTTGCTAGGATATACATATTCTAGCTGCCAAAGAGTGAAGGATGTCACTGGAAACGTCCGGAAGTGAACACTTAATATATCCACCCACTCACTCCATCAGTCTCAGTCTGAATCTCACCATGATAAGTTGTCTCCAGAACTCTGTCTCCATAACTTGTCGCCCATCGCTGCAGGTAGTACATGTATGTTCATACTGCTGTTAACTTTAAGCTGCTTAATGCATGTCTAACGCGCCTTCCACTGTTTCCATGCATGATGCGGGTTCCATAGTAACCCGAATATTATTGATATTGTTTTTATACTTTGTCTGAATCTCTCATGTTACCTGCAATTAGCCCATGGGCAAGAATTTGCAATAAACTTTATTTATCTATTATTCAGTTGTAATTCTCTTTATATGGATGTATAACCTTTATCTACGTGCCCCTTGTCTTGCGATCTTATACGAGATATCAATAGATACATCTTTTGAATTGCTGATTTTGTCTTAGTTTCTATTGTTTCGCTGTCGCGACAGTTTTCCTGTTTTCGAACTGATAAAATTACCGTGAATAAAGCACCCTTATCTGTTTTGTGAGAAAATTGGATACTGCATATTCATCTGACTCCGAAACTCATGCATGACTTCACGGCTTCTAGTCGAAAGTAATCTCCAACCAGATCCACGGTGCGTAATGTATAGTATCAAACTTACCGTAGGTGTCTGTTTGACTCCCTTAGCCGACTTTACTCCCTGGCCAGCTTTGATACCATCTTATGGCACCGTAGGATCTGCTTGGAGATAAGTCGAAAGCAGGCTTGGGGTGAATGACACGTATGGAAGCTTTGCATACTAAACCCCAGATGTTCACTTAAACTTTGATCTACAACATGTACAATGTGAAGTACATTCATACGTCTCAGCAGAGGCGTTCCCGAAAGATTCAATCAGGCTAGTTGTGCTTTATAGTTCATTTACTACCCGTCCAAAGGGTTGTAACTTTGAAAGTGATCCCTTTGATGCACTTCCAGCAACATAGTTTACTACAGCTAATTTACACTACCTTTCCGTTAAAAGCTACAACATCACATTGATCTCCGGCCAGATCCGAGCGACCAAAGATTTTACAGATCGTTCAAAGAATTTTGATTTTGTTCTTTGTGTGTTTTCCATTCTTCTTGATCGTACTTTCACATCATGTTCCATATCAAAGGTCACTCAAATTCAATTTTAGTTGTTTCATATGTGCGGTCGCTTAATAGCAATCGCCTTCGCGGTTGTCTTTGTCGTGGTTGTCGCCATACAGCTAGCCGCTCCTTGTCCACTTGGACGGCGCTCTCGCCGCGCTCTCTGCGACATGGATTTTTCCATATCGCTCAACGAATTATTTAGAAAAGAAACGGATCTTTTTACACTTTTTTGTGTGTTTTGTTGTCCTTTCAGTCACTTTTACGTTTTTGTATAATATACTCAGTGTGAAACCGAAGGTTTTTCAGGAGTTATATAACATTTGAGCGGGTGACAGAAAGCAAAAACGTATATTAAGAAACAGATCGATCGCAAGTGTAAAACAGCATCGTTACCAAAAAATGAATGTAATCAGCTCGGGTCCATGGATTCAACCCCGAGTCAAAAAGCCGAAATTCCAACCCCCAACGAACTACGTCAAGAAACATTACGCGTAGACAAAGCTACTCTCCAATCAGACGGTAAAAAAATAGAATGCCCGATAAAAAGCCGGAGCCTCCCCTGTACTTGCACAGTAAGACAGAGCGCAACAAACCTACTTAAATTGACGGAGCGTTTTATGTATGGTATTACATGTATAAGAAGGCGTCTACAGTTTACGAGGCGAAACTTAACATCACCGATAAGTGGAAAGAGTACATTACATGTATCTCAGGGGATTAGTAAAAAAAAACCTGTCCGGACATTTTCCTGTTATCCTATTCAGCAGATTGTCGACCTTGTGACTGCTAATGATGTGACTGATGTGTGAAAGCCAGCCACATCAGATAGCGCTATCTGACTGCCGGCCAAACAAAACCTGGCCTTGCCGCGCCGACATATCGTCAAGTGATCTCAAGCTCGCTTGACTTGCCTTTGGATTTATTTACAAGAAACCTAGGCATGCATCTACTTTCTTAAGAAGACAAATGTTCCATCTAAAGTATATCTGTATAGCAGGTGTAACTGCCCTTCAGCGTACCACACGAGCACAAACGACCTGCTAAAAGCGATGTTCAAAGCCATCTAAAAGTAATGCTAGTCCCTATCACGCGGCGTTCCCTAGCCGGATATACTTCTCTGGCCGGCTTACTCCTCTATTTGTTCAATTTCTACGATTTTCCAGAGACCCGGAGTCTGGTTAGAGAGACTAAAGTAATGCCCCCTTCCCACTAGGTGATCGCGCTGAGCTCTTACTGCGATACCCAAATGTAAAAGTGTGACAGAAACGACAACAAAACACACAAAGTGTAAAAAGATCATTTTTTTAAAGACACAATTCGTTGAGAGATCTTTCAAATTTGAGGTAACAGACAGAGCGCAGTGAAAGCGCCATCCTCGTGAGAGGGGTTGTGTGTTGGCATCCGTCTGTCTCAGAAGACAATGGTAGGCAGACGGGTTTTTAAATGGACCCGTCTGCCTGGCCTGCACTTGGGTTTTTAAGGTGAAGGAGGGGTGTGTACGTCCTTCTCCACCCTCTCGTCCACTGTACTGGCACACTAGTCCTACAAGGGCAACTGTATGCAACGTGTAAGACGGCCCCAGCAGATGCAGGTTTGTTGTTTGGAGTTTCCGTCTCCTAGGAGGACTTCCGACCAAGGATGAAAGGGGTTCCTCCTACCCCTGACTCGTGCCATGGCGGGTGCGTCATGCCCGAACATGCCTCTATGGCCTTTTACCACCACCAAGGTCCGGGGTTCAAATCCGCTTGCCGTGTCACCGATCTTGTGCCCTTGGGAAAGGCACTTTACACGACTTTCCCCACTTAACTCAGGTGTGAATGAGTACCTAGCTGAAGAGAGGGGTTGTAAAGATGCCCTAAATGTACTTGGTAGCTATGTGCTACGAGTTAAGAAAAAACACACGAATGTTTATACTTGTACATCGAAATCTTGTACTTAAATAGTTATTTCGTGTTCCCTTCTTTGCAAGCGTTAAGCATTAGATATTTTGTAATCGCTAAATGTACGCCCGCGATTTTAAATGGATCCAGAGGAAACTAAAAGCGTCGTTTGATGAAAAGACTCATACGCCATTCTAAGTATGGCCCAAATGTCAAGTTCTTGCAATCGTGAAACGTCTTCGGGAGTTGCAAATGTTAATGACAAAATAAGACGTAGTGGTACAGTATGGACCAAGACATGAGTTCGGGGGTATATTTCGGGGGTAAGTGACTGGTGCAATAGCTGAGTGGATAGAGTTGTTCGCCTTGCATTCGGTAGGTCTTGAGTTCGATCCCCGGCCGAGTCACATCAAATACTTTTTAAAAAGTACATACTGCTTCCTCTTCTTAGCACTCAGCACTAAATAGGAAGAGTATGTCTCGAGTTCGTCTCGAAAACTTCCCCAAGCTAATTGAACTTTAGTTGTGTGTATGTGCTTAAATCTTTGTCAAAAGAGTATGGGATTTAAACACACATCACTACCAGCGGGCTAGCTAGCCCCCTGATGTTGTGGATTGCATAAATGTGTGGCCCAAGGGCTAGTCGAAATGGAGATGGGTGCCACCCGAAGCATCTGCACAGATATACGGGCAACTTCAACTAAAGTTACTTAAATAAGGTAGGCTTTCAGCCGAGCCTGTTAGTTTTCCTTTGACATAAGTCATTGCCTTCGAGTGACATCCACTGTTATTCTGTTTTCATTTTAGCGACGCTGGAGGCCAGCGTAGGTGTACAGTGCAAGTGATATGATTATGCAGGACATACAGAGTCCACAAAGCTTCTTTATTTCGTGTCGTCGACCTATAATGCATGTGAAGGCAATTTTCTTTTATCACCTTTCCAGACCTCTAAATTCATTATGGCAATTTTATTTTTATCTAACACAATTTTCTTGGAAATGTTTTGGCAGAAACCGTCTTATCTAAAGGCTAAGGTCAATATCTTTTTTTATATATGCCAGAAGGTTCTGTCGGCTTTCAAAACATTCATCTTTCTACACTGGTGTGACTATTTCATCTACCGCAGCAAATTACATCCAAAAAGCCGCCTATCTCTTATGTTATACCTTCCTACGGAAAAGTAATTTTTAACCCAACAAGATGACTGATAAATTTGTGGACATACCAACTACTTACGTATCTAAGTGTCTAATACCAGCGCAAAAAAGAAAAAAAAAATCACTTTAATTTTGTAAAGTGACGTCAAATCAGAATTAATACATTCAAAAAATCTTTTTTCCCTATTACTATCGATGATTCAGAACGCTTTTGTCAGCTTTGACACATCAAGGTTTCAATCATGCAAATCAGCAGATATCTTGTAAACTCACTGTGTTCCATGATATAACTTTCAAACATGTAGCATATCTGATAGTAGAGTTTTCTTTCACGTATACACAACCAGTTAGTATTGCCTACTGACGTTTCGATGCCTATCAGATATCTCCCAAAAAGCGCTGAGGAGATGTCCTATCACCTACAAACCTGAGAAAATCATTTTCGGATGTAGCATATATCATTGAGAAAAGTCGATAGATGTCAATTATATACGAAGGACCCATAGTGGTAAAAGACGAGAGTTTCTACCTGCATCGGTGGTAAAAGATAATGTTTTGTTGAAGGTAAGGGGTCATGGAACTCTAGCTTATCATGGTATCAGTACAGCCGCAGATGAAGATAACGCCTTCTCAAACGAGAAAAAAATGTCCCTGGCCTTCACCCTTAAAACTTGTGCCAGTGAGAGATTAGAATGCCTGTTTTTATGCAGCCCTGACCTTACAGGGAGTTAACGATACTTTTGCCAACTTTGGCGTCGTTTAAGATTCTGTTCGGATCCGTACTTCACTCTTTAAATCCATAAGAAGGCCTTACAAGCCTATGGGGAGGTCGAAAAATCTGTTATAGTGCTGTCCGGAGTTCTTTTTACTATTCCTCGCAGATTTATGTTTTGAACATGGTGACCTTAATAGGCATTGCAAGGTATGCAAGCTACAAGCAAGGTCTCAGAAAAGCAATTAGTCAAAGCTGAGAAGACCCGGAGATGAGCTTCGCTGTTTCAGTTATGACAAAGGAGATGGTATAGATTGCAGTCTCGTTTACCTTTTAAGTAGGTAACAGATCACTTAAGGTAAAGAGTGTTTGTAATAGATAACCCAGTGTGTGTTCGTTGCCTCAGTATTTGCTGCATATAGTTACCTTCGCCAGAAGGTCATGTTTTGAGCGTGTTTGTCTGAACTGATGAAAAATAGAACACAATGGAAGCAAAACTATGTGAATGCTTCAACTTGTTGTTGTTTGTTGTTTATTAAGAAACCTTTTAGCCCTTACGGGCTAATCTTCCAAGGTTCAATCAACATGAATCAACATTACAATCAACATGAATACATACATTTTTAAAATATAACAATCACAGAGTATTTACAATAGAGCACAGTGTCTAGGGGTCAGAGGTCTAGTTGACAATGTTTGAATTGCTAAAATCAAGTAGGAATATGTATTTATGTATGTATGTTGTCTGTGTGTGTCGACATGTCTGTTTACAGCATAACCCGAAAAGCCTTGGATAGATACTCATGATATTTGGTAGGTGGGTAGGGATCATAAAACGATGGTCAAGTCCAATAATGGGCCCCTATCGGCGTCCTAAGGTACTGCAGCAAAACTTTAATTTTTGATAACTCTTGTTTTGGACATGATGTGGTTTTGCCCTTGGAGCAAAGAGTAAGTGTTGAAAGTTTGGGCCCCCATAGTGGCTTTTTTTAGACTGCAGGTGCGGATTCCCTTTCAAACTTTGGACGAAAATAACACGAGAACGTGTTGACGGATCGTCATGATTTCTTTTTTTACGTTTTAAACTTTTTTTTAGGTTTTCTTGCAGTAGCGCGTGTTGTCCAGTGGTTAGTGGCCCTGCTTCTTGACCTAGAAGCCGTGAATTAAGTTCAAGTTTCTCCTGGGACTCCCCCGGGTTGCGCTCTACTGGAAAGTGTCACAGTCCTAAGGACAGAACGTTCAGCCTGGTTTCATGTGCTGGCCGAAATTGTAATTTTCCTCGTACATACATGTAACGGTAGTCTTCCCTGACACGACCAGCAAACGAGCACATCTTCAGGAAGCTAAACTTGTTCGGGATCGCCTTTCCTTTTTTTTTTTTTTTTGGTTCAGTGCTTTTCCAATGTAGAGTTTGAATCAACTTTTGTCAGTTGATGGAAATTCAGATGTGCCACTCTCTTTTCTTTTGTGTATGGTCAGTGAGTAGTCTAGGTTTGAAACTATCGAGTCGGAAACTACCTGCCCCTGGCCAAGAATATAAGGTGAGGGTTAGTCATTGCCAATCATAGACTTGGTCTCAGTCATCATCTAGAAGGCAGTACAAGGAAGTTCTTTCAGGTATTTGGCAAAACTCCCAGAAAAAGAACATGACGGGCTTTTGATGCGCTACCGGCTTCATGCAGGGATTCAATTCCATGGATGATGGATCCAATTCCTGGGTTATTGAGTATGAAGCTTTTTTATGAATATGGACAGAAATTCTAAGTAATTGTGTCAGGCAACGAACGCCCTTTTGAAAATCTGTAACATTATGTGAGAGAGAAGGAAAGACCATTGACAACTCAGCTATGACATCGTTCATGTACGAGGGCCTCATCAATGGCAGAAGAGGAACGACCAGGTCTGGGAGCTGTTTCCACAGACTTCCGGCCATGTTTGAATTCAGGATGCCAGCGTTTTACAAGGTCATATGATGGGGCATCATCACCATAAGTTTCTTTCATTTCATCAAAAGTCTCCTTTGGTGTGCGTCCTTTCAAATACAAAAACCGGATCACTGCGCGACACTCAAATGGCTCCATTTCACACCTGGTCCATTTCACACCTAACTCAGTTCAAACACCAGTAAATCAGAAACCACAATTAGTTCAGAGCTTTTGTTTGCAACATAAACTATAGAGATATGAATCATTACACATGCAAAATTTCATTTAGATCAAACAACTGGAAGTGGGTCAGAGTTATTACTTATTGAACGCCCCTCGTAGCTGAGGTGTGTGGGACAGGGCTCTCCCTGCTCTGCTGAAAGTCACTTATCTTTTTTCGATTCATTATACCCCCGTCACATTAGTCGAAAATCGATCGGACGACGAGTCTGCAAGCCCTAAATTACAAGGAGGCATGACCCTGCTGCCGACGAAGAAATGGTAGAGTTCCCCTCTTCCCGTCATGGTCATGCCTCCTCGTAATTTAGAGCTCGCAGACTCGTCGTCCGATCGATTTTCGCCTAATGTGACGGGGGTATTAGGGATACAAGAACCCACACAGTGTGTCTTCCCTGCACATGTTTTTCCCTCTGAAGTCATTTTCCGAGCCTACAGGGGAATCCATCATCCCCCACAGACTGTCAAAAGGAGGAAGCCTATAAAGTAAAGCCAACAAGCTATGTAGTTTTGGTGTATGTCATGTATATTTATAACGTATAAGTTTATACTTTATATATGTATTTATATGAAACCCTAGTTGTGCCCCCTGTTTCTTGATGAGGTGATGATGTGTAGAACGTATTAAAGACCCCTCGTATCTTGTAGGCCACTGGGATATAGAATACAACACGGTGTATTCCGTATCACCCGAGGTTCCAGCCCGACCGCGGGTCGGATCGCCCGACGGCCGAAGTGGGTATTTATGTCATACCCACCTTAGAAAATCCATGTTTTGATACGAAATGTGCCAGAAGTTAAACAAATTTGGTGCCCTCGAACAAAAAGTGTTACAACAGCAATATTCCAACGTCCGAATCAGATATAATTTTCGACCGTGCCGCACTCGGCCGGCTCGAAATAGTTCGATTTTCTCGAAGGAATTCGAAGCCCGTGTAATACAACTTAGAACCCCCCATGGCCCAGTGATGCAGAAAGTTGTCACGTGGTCCAGAACACCTGTATCGAACGTTTTCGCGGCCCAGGCATGACATAAACCCTTTTTTATTGAACCTGATGCAGTGGCCTGCAAACGCCGACTGATATGAAAATCGCGCGATGACCAAAAGAGCCTAGCGTATCACTGTCGAAAATGCAATTTAGAGCCCATAGACTCGTCCTATCGATTCATCTGCTGCGTGACAAGACTATAACCAAGGAGAAGACTACAGGTTCTATCAAGGATGATATGTTTTCACTTCAGCCAAGTTGTAAAAAAAAAAGTATTTGAAGTTCAGCTACTACATACGGGGTTCTATCAAGGATGATATGTTTTCACTTCAGCCAAGTTGTAAAAAAAAAGTATTTGAAGTTCAGCTACTACATACGGTAACCTGACACTAGCAAACTTTCTTAAGTCTCAAAACTTTAGAAACTCTCTAAAGTCTCTCAAGCTTTCTTAACTCTTTTATAAAGTCTCAAAGTCTCTCTCAAGTCTCTTCTAAGTATAAAGAATGATCAAGTGAACATTCTGGCAACATTCCCAGAAATAAATAAAAAAGGACTAACGCAAAAAATCCATTTTCATAAAAGGCAAGTCCACTGTGCTCACTTCGTTTCCTGTCTGAAGACAGCGAAGGTTAAGTCACCTGCTATTTACGATTTTGACATTCAGTCAAGTGAAAATGGCTTGTTTGGCAACGCTCCCGGCACGTAGCGCAACCGGCAGCACGTTTGACTCAGGTCCGGAAGGTCCTTAGTTCGAACCCCGCCGTGTCACCAATCTTGTGCCCTTGGAAAAGGCACTTTACACGACTTTCCTCACTTGACTCAAGTGAAAAATGAGTATATAGGCTACAAAGTTCTTCAGCAAGTTGAAGTTGGTAGCCTCAAAACGAAAGAAGAAAGAAAGAAGAAGACGACCCGCATTGGTACTGCTCTCGAATCGCCATCGTTTGTTAGGAAATAGCTGCAGTTGAGATTTCAGTTGCTAATAACTTTACAGAACTAATTTTTCATAATGAACGCCACGGGCTTTATCAACTGAAAAAAAGAAAACTTGGTTATCTTCAGGGAAATTGTAAAATAGTATTACTTGTTATCCTCAATAAGATAAGACTTGGCAAATGTTTGGCAAAGGTCCAGAATAGTGAGCCTCAGATTCTTCTTCTTCTTTCATACTGCCTAGCCTCAATTTTTTGAGATTATTGGCAGACTACACATGGGTTAATTACAATACAAGTGACCGGTACAAATAGACATGGGAAAATGAAGGAAAAATGCTAAGGGAAATGAAAACAAACTGATTTTCTGTGTGCAAAAGACAGGACAGGTGAATTAAGTGGGTTAATAGAACACATATTTACATATATACAAGACGTGTGGGGGTGGCTCAATTTAGGGTGTGTAATCCCTGTGCTCCTGTTAAACGTAGATAACATAAACCTGTTAGTCCTTCCGTGGTCCAGGATTCTATTTTATTAAACGTCGTCAATCTGATGAGATATTTGGCAAAGTCCCCAGAAGTATGATGCTTAGATGGACACATTATGCCTAGAGGAATCCTACAGTGTTGATTGTAATGGAAAATGCATTTGTCAAATTCCATATCCCTTCACAGTTCACTAAGGCACTAAGACGTACTCTCATGATGTCAGTAAATAATGAAGTCTGGTCAATGAAGAATTTCTAGCTGGGCAAAACTCCCAGAAAAGTTGTACCCCACTGGCTCTTCACTCATCGTCTGACGCAACAGTTAATTAAATCCTACGTTAGTCTCCTTTGTACGTTTCTACTTTCAGCCCTTACTATACTACTTTTTCTAATGTGTGCCTAGTACGGGTATGTCAAAGGCCAAGAAAAATGAACTTGCTTCCCTCAGGAGGTATCAACTTATCCACCCACACTAAAGGCTTTCTCTTTTTGTTCAACTTCTTCTTAAAGTTATCTTTTAGTCTGTAGTAGCTTGTTGGTAGCTGCTAGTATACCGTAACTTACATACAAAGAGAACGCACGTGTTCTATAGGGTAGACTTTGTTGACAGGGCACCTTACAAACTTCTAGTTGATATTTACATAGACGAACGCGTAAGGAAAGATTCACACATAAAAATGCAGCGGCATTGATTTTATTTGACGCAAAGGGTACTTCATGCGCTATGTTTTTCATATTATGTAGGTGGCAAAAGATATTTTGGTCGACACGCTTAAGGCCCTATACTATACGAATATGAAAGTTAGACATACAGTAATAAGTTACGGAAGATAACATTTACTCAAGCATTTGTAGATGTTTCAGAAACAGACGTTTCACGTAGCCTGAACAAGATCTGTTAGTCAACAGGATTATGAGTAAACAAAAGCTACGAATTGATATGTAAATAAGCTAAGTGTTACAGAACACCGATTATAGGCTAGATTTACTGACGCATTTTGCAGTCTACTCGGATTCGACTCAGGAATGTACTATGCAATCTCCACTCAAGTAAAAGTAGCGTTTACTAGTAGTCAAATTCCACGTGAGCAGCCCAAAGTTCCACCCACACAGTCCAAGTCTGGAAACCTGACTGCTGTATGTACTATGCAATCTCCACTCAAGTAAAAGTAGCGTTTACTAGTAGTCAAATTCCACGTGAGCAGCCCAAAGTTCCACCCACACAGTCCAAGTCTGGAAACCTGACTGCTGTACAGATAGACCCTGTCCTTAGTGCTGAAACTATAGCATCCATGCATAATTAGTGATCAGATGATACAGTAGATAGACAGGTAGTGGGCGTGGCCCGTTGGCACACCCGATCCCTCGATCTCGGAAGTTGAGCAACGTGGAGTCCAAACAGTAGTTGGATGGGAGACCACAAAGGAAGACTGGATGTTGTAGCCGGGTCATACCAAAGACTCTTAAAAATGGTACATACTTCTTTCTCTGCAAAGAGGAAGAGTATGGAAGCTAAAACACTTCACTACCGGTGGACTGCCCCCCTGCTCTAGTGACTTATATATGTGTGACCCCAGGGCTTAAAAACGGAGATGGGTGCCGGGCCTACGCATCATAATGTGATGTATGGCAACTTTAGCTTTAGCTTTAGTGAGATAGATATCGACGCGTACGTGATGCATTATCAGATAATTTTCACAGCATGGGGACAGGTCACGTAAGTTTGCATCACAAATAGAATGCCGAATAAACAAATCTGACATCCCCCCACTTAAAAGTTTTAAAAAATCCATAACCCACTGAGAAACTGTTAAATACATTTTGAGAAAATTTTTGTGGGAGTTAATCTTCCTCTCTTTTCAGCCTCAATCTAAAGCCAGATTCCAACTTTGAAAGACATGTGAATGGTCCCAGCGTTTTCCGAAAAAAAACCCTAACCCATGCCGGTTGACATACATTTTAGAAGCCAAAATTACAGCATTGGGGTCCTAAATACAGTAAATGGTCCCTGACTCAAATGGTGCCATCTAGAACACTTAATCAGCATTTCTGTTGTAAAAAGTACGGACTCGCTGGTGCGTTTTGACTTTTAGATGCAATTGTAAAGGGTCCTCAGTGTTCAAGGCCACACCTGTACGTTCGCCTCATGGGGCGAATAGTTGTCCCTTGTGTGTACCTATAACATCTTCTCCTATTCAACACGCTGGGTCTAAGCACAAGACAAATTTTCTATGATAATACTGACATGTTGTACAAATAGAGATTGGGTGAGTAGGTGTGTAGCTAAGGGCTCGAGACAGGAGATCGAAAGGTCGATATTTGTGGGACCGTATAGCGCAGTGGGTCCGTGTTTGCCTCGAGACCAAGAGGTCGCGGGTTCGAATCCGGCTGCCGTTTTACCGATCTTGTGCCCATGAGAAAGTTACGACTTTCCTCACTTTACTCAGGTAAAAATGAGTACCTAGCTTTGGCTAGGGCCGTCCCTCGGATAGGACGTTAGATGGATGTCCCGTGTCTGGGGAGAGCCATACCCCGGGTACGTAAAAGAAAGACGAATATTTGTGTCTTGTGCCATCGTCTAAGCAATTCACTGCCCACTCAGAAGACAAGGGGAGAAGAATAAGAACATACGCTTCTATATCTCTGTAAGACCACCGAGAATTTCTAAGGAAACTAAATGGTGTCAAACGATCCAAACAATTTTAGTTACCACATACGATGATGAAAATGGACTCCTCTGTTCATGTTCAACATAGACCTACAATTGAGAACTTGCCAGTATCCAGTAATTGTACAATTTTGCATGCACTGGTCACCCCCGATTTTTAACAGGCCGTGTCGTTGACCGCTCTTAATTGACCGATCAAAGTCAAGACCGACATTTTGTCACCCACGCTTTATTATGGTGGTATCTCACTGCACTTGGGGCACCGGTGCGGCACTGCTTCGTTATTTTCGCGATTATTTGTAACCATTTAGATATTGCTTGGTACGTAAGCTTATGACTCAGAAGACAACAAGATACACAAAACGAAAGACAATTCGTTGTTTATCTCTGAAATTCGTTGAGTAATCTCCCGAACCCCGCAGTGCCACACCGGTACCCCAAGTGCAGTGAGAGTCCACCTGAACAGGCCGTGTCGTTGACCTCGCTAAGCTGACAGATCAAAGTAGAGACCGTAAACTTGCATGCGCGGCTGCAGTCCAATCACCCTGAACCCCGGGGCTGACAATCGTTTGATCCAAAAGATCAAGAAGTCGAGTCTGATGGCCTAGAAGTGGTTGCTGGCCGACTGTGATGAATAACAGAAAACATATACGAGTCAGAGACAAATTCCTTTCAAATTTGATGATCAAATGCGTTATGATCTATCAGTATCATTGAGCCGACAGCTACAGTGATGGATAACAGAAAGAAAACATATTTGAGTGAAACAAAGGCAAATTCCTTTTGAATTTGATGATCAAATGCGTTACGATCTATCAGTGTTATTGGGCCGACACTGGTAAATAACAGAAAACACATATAAGTCAAGCAAAGACAAATTCCTTTTGAAGTTGATGATCAAAATCTTTGAGTACAGTCAAACCTGCATTACCGGCCACCTTTGCATAGCAGCCACTCTTTGTCGGTCCTTTGGATTCGTAATGATTAAGAAACAGGCTTAGCGGCCACCTGTCCAACGCGGCCACGGCCACACGATTTCCGGTCCCGTTGATACAGCAACACTGCCTGTTGCAACCATACTGTAGCCTTATGTCACCCTGCACCGAGTTTGAAATTGTAATTTGCGAGGATTTGGAGTTCCTGACGGGATCATTTTGGCGGTAGCAGAAGGTATGCATGCCTTGAGCATTAAAGTGCAAGTCTTTGTCGGTGAATTTACCGATCGAGACAATGTTACTTGGTCAGAAAGATTAGTGGGAACTGAAATCATGTGTAGCTTGCTCATTGTCAATTGATCAATATTTTCTCTATAGTGGCCACCTGTCTATAGTGGCCATATTTCTCCAGTCTCTTGAGCGGCCGCTATAGACAGGTTTGACTGCATCATCATAGTTTTAGAGTCGAGTCGGATGCCCTAGAAACGGTTGCTGGCCGACAGTGAGAAATAACAGAAAAACATATGAGCCATACAACGACAAATTAAATTCCTTTTACATTTGATGATCAAATGCGCTGTGATCTATCAGTATTATTGGGCCGACAATGGTAAATAACAGAAAAAAACATATATAAGTGAAACAAAGACGATTTTCTTTCAAATTTGATGATCAAATGTGTTGTGATCTATCAGTATCATAGGGCCGACAGCTACAGTGAAAAATAACAGGAAAAAAACATATATGAGTGAAAGAAAGACAAATGCCTTTCAAATGTGATTATCAAATGCGTTATGATCTATCAGTGTTATTGGGCCGACAGTGGTAAATAACAGAAAACACATATAAGTCAAGCAAAGACAAATTTCTTTCAAATGTGATGATCAAATGCGTTGTGATTTATCAGTGTCATTACAGTTTTATCTCCTCTCTCGCAATGAAAGTCACAAAGGTGGAGCCACTTCGAAGTTTTTTCTCTAAAACAGTTTGTAATTTGTAAAACTATTGTTTAAGTTTCAGTAGGTATCATCAGAGTGACACAATGCTCCTGATCGGACACTTACCTGTGGCCTACACAGCATTCTTCGGGGAACCTTTGCTAAACCGGGCTGAAGTTTTCATTTTTGTGAGCATGGCCTCTAACCTCATCCTCCGTAGTAACCGCTGGCTCACGACTTTCGCTTGCTAACCACAGATTATCAAGGATTCCGTGGTTAAGCCGGCTTTACAATTCATGCGGACGCCGGCCGAATTTGTAGATCGGTCAGAGCTCGCCGAATTTCAACATCGCCCGAGTATCGGCTGTATTTTCGCTGAAAATCTGCCCCCTTTACAAATGGACGGAGCCCGTCCGACGTCCGTCCAACACAACTGATTATAATTTGTTAATGAGATTGTACTATGTCTTGAACATGGACGAAGTCAGAACTGACTAACCTTGTAAAAAGCCAATATTTGTGTAAAATTCAATTTCTGAGTTGCGGGATATATGTAGGACATGAGTGGAGTGGACGGGCACACTGAAAACAATGATATCAACAGGAATATTGTAACACACCAGTCCAAAAACTACCACAAGAGCCACAAAGTGCACAAACCAGTCTGATTCACCATAATACAATAATATTGACAAAGCTGACATCGGGCGAACCTCGGGCAAACCTCGGGCGAACCTCGAGCGAAGGCCGGCAAAGGCCGTCTGAGTTTCAAACTTGAAGCCTTTAGACATGAAGAATATATGATCTAACACATTCAAACCAATAGCAAAAAAAAATAGATAGGAAGTACTGTCTTGGTGTCCAATTGCCTTACATTATAAATAAAAGGTACGCAGCTTTTTTTAGAAAAGTTCATACAGTAGTCTTTATTTATCTTATATTTCGGAACAAACTTTTTATTAAAGATGAAAGGCCAAAACAAAGGGCACGTGTTCAACACAGGTATCAAATTGATTTGGTGACAGTTAAAATTCTGCCGGAGCCCTCCCAAGCTCCCAGCGACACCAGCACAACGCTCGCCCAAAGCACGCCAAACTAGTTTAAAGTCGGACGGAATATCGTCCGGTTATTGCAGGAAGCCCGAACGAGTCTGGCGCGAGGCTTAAGAGTTCGGGCAAACTCCGACCGAAAAAAGAGAGTTAAAAACCGTCGGTTTGCCGCCCGAGTATTGGCCAAGTCTTGGCCATTGCTCGGACAAGCTCCGGTCGATCTACAGGCAACCCATCGACGAGCTCTCAGAGCTCAATCCTCGCCGCCGAGGCCTCGCTGAAATTAAGCGCAGCTGCAAGTGCCCCGCAAACGCCGGCCGAGCTGCAAAAATTCGCTCGAGGTCCGCATAATCGCCAAAGCGCCGGTCATACTCCGGCCGAAAATGCCCATTTGGAGCTCGCCAACAATTCGGCCGAGCTAAATTCTTGATTTGTAAAGGGGGCTTTAGCAAGCGAAAGTCGTGAGCCAGCGGTTACTACGGAGGATGATAATCAGGCTACTCTAACCCACTGTTAGGTAGTCGATTTTACTGAAAGAAAATGAATAGGCGACTCTTTAGTTGGCCTACAGGTTTTTAGAAGCCACGTCAACAAAAGCGAAATCCTCAGCTCTGTTAACCCTATGCAGACCGGGCTTTTTTGGTCATCCCGGGACCTGATGGGGGGGGGGGGGGGGGGCTTTGAGGCCTACCACTACTAAGTCCTATAACTCTTAAACAACGACATATAGATTATGATATAGACATAATATGAGACAAGAAAAAAAAATTGACCTTACGATGACGTTATATGGCGTAATTATGACGTCACCCATGAAAAAGGGGTATCCTCATTAAACTTCAAGTTTTGCTCCAAAAATATAACAGCAAGGGCAGATAACAGAAATATCTTGTTTGTTTCAACTTGTTTTGCTAATAGCACCATCAATGACGTAAAAATGACGTCATACAATGACGCCATGCACATCTAAGATACCAGTTGGCCTCCACCATATTATATCCACCATCTTGAATTTTCAAAAATACTTTTTTTTTGCAACAAATAATCACAAAAGGCAATGGAAATAGACTAAATACATTCATTTAGATGTTTTTGATGGAAAAATACCAGGTAGTTGCAAATTCTAAGGGATAATAAGCGAGTTATTCTTGATCTGGCCATACGGTCTGCCATCTTGAAATTAGGGCTGATGACGTCATCAAATTAGCATAAGTTATGCGAATATAATTATGAAAGATATTCTAAATAACATAAGATTTTATCAATCATCCGTAGCACATCAAATTAGCATAAGTTATGCCAATATTATTATGAAAGATATTCTAAATAACATAAAATTTATTAATCATTCGTAGCTTGGAAAAATGACAGCTCAGAGACGACGGTATTCTACCGGTTTCGACTTTAATTTGTCTTTCTCAGGAATGAAGGATTTTATTAATGTAACAAAGTAGCAGTAATATAGCAAATAAACATGAAAAATACATTGCTAGAACCGAAATTAGCGTTTTTTGGCAAAACTGCCTTTCAATAAACGGTTGCCATGGCCACATGAAAAACTGGAAAATTTGTCACACTTCGTAACAATATTTTAGGAAAACTCATCAAACTTGGTGGCTTAGGCATAAGCCGTTCTGGCGTTATACGACATCAAAGTTGGCGCAGGCCTCAAAAGCCCATGGTCGTCTGAATAGGGTTAACTCCCCCGATTATTACTGATTGCTAAGCAGAGAAAGCAGCATGAATCCTTTTCAAAGTCCTTGTTATTACTCGGTCGGGGATCGTACTCACGACCTAACGAATGCAAGACGAACGCTCTACCCACTCGGTCATTGCACTGGTTACTAAGGACCACTTTTACCTCACCCTTATTAAAAACAACGCCTCCTATCAACACACATGCTCAAATTGCAACCACCAGACGCATTGGCCTATTTCAATAATGTCATGCTGTAGAAAGATGAATATAGGGTTAAAGACCTCTTTTTAGGCCTTTACAAATAAAACATGTAGCTCGGACGACTTGATAGTGAGTTCCAAATGAGCATCTTCGGCCGGTGTATTCCCGGCGTTTTTGTCATTACGTGGCCTTCGGACGATTTTTACCAGCTTTGCCGGCGTTTGCAGGGCAAATCCAGCTGCGCTTAAATTCAGCGAGGCCTCGGCGACGATTTTAGAATTTTTTTCGTGATATTTTTTATTGGTCTATCGCAAAATTACTGTTAATATTATTGTTTCTAGACCCTTAATACACGGTGCCCGTCCACCCCACTCATTCCCTACATATTTCTCAAAACTCAGAAGCTAATGTTGATCCAAATAGTGCCTTTTTACCGGGTTAGTCACTTCTCACTTCGATGCTATCATCTCATGAGGGATATATGATCCTTAGTGTTGAATAGATGTCGCTCGAGCTCCGTCCATTTTTTTACAGGGGAAGATTCTCAGCGGAAAATACATCCGATACTCGGGCGATGTTGAAATTCGGCGATCGCGAGCTCTGACCGATCTACAAATACGGCCGGCGTTCTCATGAATTTCTTAATGAAAATATGTCAAAATACAGGGCAGCGACCGGCACCCCGCGGTGCCTTGGGCGGGGCAAATGACCTGACAACGCGGACAAAAGCATAGCAACCGTACAACCGTACCACAAACTGCAATTTGGGGGAACATATTAGCCCCCAAGGATATATAAGCCCCCAAGGACACACCTACGGTCTCATGAATTGTAAAGCTGGTTTAAGCAGAGCCTCTCAAAGGTATGTGGTAAAGCACGCGGGCGAAGTGAATGGTGTCCAACTCTACTGCTTAAAGTTTGCCAAAGAGGAAATCTACATGCCGGTTCTTTACAAGGGGTGGCGTGAGCGGCATTACTCAAGGAATAGGAAGCCTAATGAGTTGGAGATGCCTACTCATCACTAAGCTATATAGATTGGTTTACTTGATTTGGTCGGTGAACACTAAAATACATACATGATGCTGGGGCTCCAAACTGGTGCAGTATATAAGTAGGCCCTGATAGCTAGAGAATTCAAGGACATCTTGCATGGATAGGGACATTCTAGATTTTTTTTGCAAGAAATTATATGCTCAACGAGAATCGACCTTATTCCCAACTACTCAGAATTGTTGGATATTCCGCCTATGATGCAAGAAGGCCAAACGGGCAACACCCCTCTTGATGTACGCTAAAAGGGCTAACATAGAAACGATATTACTGGTTGATAGAAGAGACATGTTACAGGTAAATGATTTCCAATATGATATTACGAGTAGCCCAGTAGCTTCTATGGTAGAAGTTTGGTAATTCTAAGTTGCGTGAGTTAACCAAGGCTGTTACGGCTAGGACATACAAGATTGCCAAACCTCTTATATGATTTAGGAATCAACTTGGAAACATCCTGTTAACGATAGAATATGTAAATAATGTACAGAGAATACAATGGAAGATGAAATGCACCTTATTTGTCATTGAGCTCATTACCTAAAGATGCAACCTATTTAATCTAGTCAGAAAAAAAGTTCCCCAGCTTTGCACATCTTATTATTATTTCTATCATTATTGTACATGTATTCCCGTGTATACATGTATACATGCAATTAGCCTTCGGGAAGAAAGTGATTTCCCAGTGCTGGCGCTCGACGTCAATTTTGCCCTTTCACGAAGAATTGTCGTTTCATTTTAATTGTACTAAAAAAAAACACTGCACTTGCGTCAAGCTTACGTCACTGCGGGGATCCTTCACTGTGTCACTGTTTTGTTACTTCTCCGATTTTTTTTTATAACTTAGATATTGGTAATACAAAAAAAGTATGAATTAGAAGACGCAAAATTCAAAAAAAATAAGAATATTCGGTCTTGTCTCTGAAATGAAATTTGTTGAGTATCTTTCGAACCCCGCAGTGACGCAAGCTTGACGCAAGTGCCTCGAGAAGACACCTTTAGAGCTTGAACCTTCGTGATGTCATTGAAGCTACGACAGTTCATTATGCATAAACGTAGTACTGTTTTGAAAATCACATTTTTGCTTGATATCACCACACTTAATCTCCTCATTTGCTTGAAATAGCCTCGCACCTTTTTTAATAGTCCCACACTACGTGGATATAACGTTATCCTCAGAAAATGGGGGCTTTGGTTGAGGATAGAAGCCAGCCATGGCTTAGGAAGAATAACCCTCTATTGACTCACGCTTGCGCGCTTTGTGTCTAGAGAGCCTGCTCTACGTCTGGTGTCAGACAGAATTGGGAATGTAACATGACTTGCAATCATTTAAGGTGGGGTCACACATGCGATATATGCAAGTCCGTTTGAGGTGCGTATAACGCTCTTAGTCTCTACCAGGCTCCACAGGTAGCGGGGGAAAATAGTACAAATTTGACAAATATAGATACATAACATGTCTCTTAGCTGACCGAGAAGTATGGTTAGCGACCCAGCTAACTCGTCTAACATGTTACCTGTTTACATTTGTCCAATTTCTATTACTTTTCCAACGACCTGAGGGGCCTGGTGGAGACAAATACTCCCATGCGCGCCTCATACGGACTATATACTCAGGTGTGACCCCACCTTTAGATAAATGAGGAAAATTCAAAGGCTATGTCCCTTCCACCCCACGCCCTCATGATTTCTCGGCAAACTCACAATCAAACGAAAGGTGAACGTCTGTTTGATCACAATGCCCAGGTATCGCACGTGAAGGATTAGGGTAGCAAATCTATTTCGAACGTGTGGTGGTTCTTGAACGTGCATGGGGCGTGGCTCTCCCCACACGCTGGACCTCCATTTAACGTCCTATCTGAGGGACGGCTTTAGTCGAAGCTAGGTACTCATTTCAACCTGAGTAAAGTGAGGAAAGCCGTGCAAAAAGCCTTTCCCAAGGGCCCTTTACAAGAAAGGTGACATGGCAGGATTCGAACACGAGACCTCCCGGTCTCGAGCTAAACACGCTGCTGCTGCGCCACGCCGTCTTACTTATTTCATGCTAACTTGGATGGAACTGCATTTAAGGCAATTGCCTTAAGCTTGTGTTGATTACGTTCACTTACTAATAGGTAAAAACAAAAGAGAGATGAAATATGCTTTTTTTGTCTTTGATGGGTTTGATCAGTTACTGTACTCGGTTGGACACCCAGCTTCCAATATACGAGTATTAACCACAAAAAGGCCAGATGCAAATTATAGTTTTCAGAAAACCAGATCAACTTGAAAGAGTTAGAGAGTCTGGTCTTTAAGGATCAATGTTTCATAACCTTTCAAATTTTCCATTGACGTTGGACCGCCTTAGGCACTATCGTTCGACTTTTCAACTGTATAGAAGCCGGGGGCAAATGAGATGTGTTTTCAGAATTGAATTTATCATTGCAAAGACCCTGTGTCCCCAGGAACCAATGTTTTTCTTTTTACACTTTCAGATTTCCCGTCTGCAAAATGTCACTAGGCTTTACCAGACTGATCAGATCGTGGCTTATTGCTTAGGGTGGTGCGGTAGAGGCTAATACATGCATGTCTTTCAATGAAGGGCTGTGCGACACACGTGTCGATAGCACAGCGCCCTATTAACATTCATATCGTAGCCAGACTCATCCAGACGCTCTTCGTACGTGAGGTCTTGCGGCGCATGCAGGCAGGCTCTCCGCACGGTAAGATCATTCTCACAGTCTTTCCTTACTCTATCAATGCGTTGTCTTATACTAGCTTGTTTCTACCTAACCAGAACAGAACCTACCTATGAAAGCTGGAGTCAATATTTTATAACTCATGGACGGAAAATTATCAATTTCTTGAGGACGGATTCTTTTATACATGTAGAGTTGCATTATGTTTGATTTGCCTCATTCAAATAGAATCAATAGTACTCACAGTCTCTCCTTCTTCTATTATTATTTCAATGTGTTGTCTTATGTTAGCATGTTTCTACAGGGCACGTTAGATACTTCGAAATATTTGTGAAAGTTGGAATCAATGCTTTACAAGTCATAGAGGGGAAAATATCAATTCCTTTAAGGCGACTCCGGTTAAGGTAGTTTTTACACCTGTAGAGTTGCAATATGTTTGACTTTCTTGGTAGATTAGTAATAGAATAGAGTGAATCATAGAATCATACATGTGCTATGTAAATCTTGTGATACTATCATGCGACTGATATGAACACATATTTGCAAAGAATGTTACTGTTTCCCTTTAATTTGCTTGAGCTATTTTATGTCTCGCCGGTGACGTGACGACTTAACTGCCAACGCTGCTTTTAGCGCAGTAGTGCAAGTCACTCCTACTACACGTACTCTGTAGTTTTCATTGGAAAGAGGACTGCTCCGGTCACCCATTAGGAAACAACTTATAGCTCATCTACAGTCATATAATGCATACCAAGAGCTTCCTTTGCATGAGGAAAAGGTTGGGATGTCTGAAGCAAGCTTAGTCAGTCTCCAATTAAATGTTCAGTACACGTACAAGGATTCATACTCAACTTTTCGGTCGCAAACCGCGAGCGGCTTTGATACACGTGGTTTCAATGGTGGCTTCTGGTGCATACAGGTGGTTTCAATGGTGGCATCTAATGCATTTGAATCGCTGTTCCCTTCGATACTACATGTATACACTTTAACTAGAACTATTGCGTGGGTGTTGATATGCATGCGCGCGTGTTTTCCACTAATGTCGGTTAACTTTATTGAAGAAACTACAGTTAGCTAAACATTCTTTAAAATTTGCTTGACGTTGTGTATTTGGGCTAGCGTCTTTTTTATCTTATTTTTTCTATCCACATATGTTTATTGAAAAAAAAAGCAAAATCACGATGCTTATAAAATTTTTAAAAGCCCGGCCCTATAATCAGAAACATACATATAAAACTATAACATTGAGTTAAACACTTATTTACTTAGCTAGGTCTTTTGAATTCATGTTTGTGTGTGTAGCAATCGTCGGAAACGCATTCGGCAGTAATTCAAGACGGAGCTCTAAGGATAATACAACGTTGGGAACTATCAGAGAGAGTATGTAAGCCAGACAAGCTATCGAGAATTTGCAAGGTTGTTAGGTTGTTGAGGAAGTTTGTTCTGTGCTGAATGAACACAGGTGTATCACGATTGACTTCAACAAGCCTCTGCCAGACGGACTATGCAGGCTATTATAGGGAGAATAATTTTTAGGGTAGCTTTGCTACCAGAGTTGGTCGGAGGGGAAACATGCATCTAAGCGTGGACTGGCTCCCCTGGCCAATTTTCGGATTTTTTGCCGAATTCTACGATCCCCACACCACCGTAGAAAGGCATGGTGGAGGCTAGAATCCAACTGACCAAGCCTGTTTCATACTAACAAGTCAGGTGCGTGCCAGCAGCCCACATGTGTCAGAACCATGCACCCACATTCAACACATACCAAAGACGATAAAAGACGTCTAACTAAAGGACGGTAGAAAATATGAGCGCGAAATATTGGGGATACTGTAACGATAGTTCACTAGTATTGGTGCATGTGTAGATATTTTCTAATACATACAGCTTCTTAGTGATGATTGTTTCTTGTAATTGTATCCTGTGTGTTTCATTGCTCGTCGGCGTAAGTTGTATTTCACACACTGTCGACTCTCTGTCATTGTTACATTTTAAGTATTGTTTAACTTTTAGAATTAAATTTAATTAATAATGCATTTTTGTGAACTGTAATCAATATCTACAAAGAATTTTATACCATGTAATTTGTTGGCCGGTGCAATAACCGTGACCGGTGCAATGGTCTAGTGGGTAAAGGCCCCCTCTCACTTGACGTGCGGCACGCTTGCGGCATTGCTGCGTTCGTTCACTGCGTCACTGTTTTGTTGTTTTCTTCGATTTTTTATGATTCAGATATTGCGCAATACGTAAAAGTATAACATAAAAGACGACAAAATATACAACAAGTAAGAAAATTCGTTCTTTATCTCTGAAATTCGTTGAGCATCTTCCGAACGCAGCAATACCGCAAGCGTGCCGCACGTCAAGTGAGAGGGGGCCTTAAAGTGCTCGCCTTGCATTCGGAAGGTTGTGAGTTCGATCCCGGCCGAATCATACCAAAGACTTTAAAAATGGCACATGGTGCTTTCTCTGCTTAGCACTCAGCATTCGGGAAAGAGTATGGAAGTTGAACACACACCACTACCAGTTGACTAGCCCCCTGCTGTAGTGATTGCTGTAGGGTTTAACTTTTTTTTAACTTCTGAGTTATATGGGCCAGGCATTTATGAATGGAAAAAGGAAACAAGAAAAACTTGCTGGATATGATAACAGGGGAAAAGGTTGTTTGTTTATTGTTTTTTTGTTTAATTTGAATAATAAGCAAAAAATGATAAGTAATACAACAGTACGTGAAATGAAGTCAAGAAGATTAACAGCTTATATATCTATCTTATTTTTTTATTTGCCACCGAGCAAACATTTTATAGCCAAAATTGAAATAAATCAGATCAATCTATAATGTCCTGATACGTCTGCTACATCACCAGTGAGACTGGCTGAATCTGTTGACCAACTCCCGAGACGAAAAGAGCCGAGAGAAGAGGTACATCTGATACACACACGTCTGCATTCTTCAGCGGACAAATCCATTAAAGAAGTTTTGCAGACGCACGTAGCCAGCGTAACACACGTATATGGTCTCCTACAGCGTTGGACAGACTTCACATGTTGCCGTACGTGGTCTGGATCATTATGCACAACTTGGAGATTTTGCAGCAAACTTCTGAGCAGTGTTCGCCTTGCATTCGGTAGGTCGTGAGTTCGATCCCCGGCCGAGTCATACCAAAGACTTTAAAAATGGTACATGCTGCTTTCTCTGCTTAGCATTCAGCATTCGGGAAAGAGTATGGAAGTCGAACACACACCACTAACAGTGGACTAGCCCCCTGCTGTAGTGATTGCACAAAGTTGTGTGGCCCAGGGCTACTGAAACGGAGATGGGCACCGCCCTATGCGCCATCAGGCTCGGGAAGCTTAAGGACTTTGACTTTGATTAATCTGTTCGCACATTTCATGTGGCATTTAGCATGCCATATGCCAAGCAAAGGATCATTAAAGCTGAATATGAAAAAAAAAAAAATCTGTTAGCCTTGGCTATTGTGCAATCGATAGCCAGGCGGGCTTCCTTGAAAATATGTGGGCGGTTTTGGACTTAAAAGATGCCAAATTGCTGCTGCCTTCGATTACATTTAAAAAATCTTAAAACAGCCATCTTGGAGATTTTCAGGTAGGCAATTCATCATAGTCAGAGGCAGTGTATGGGGTTTAAACACATATTTAAAAAAATCGAATAGAGCAAAATCGTTCGGTTTATCCAAGAATTCCTCTCAAAATGCTTCTATATGTTTAGTTGAGGGATAAAGAATACACTTATACGAGTGAGAATAATGAAATATGATTATATAGATTCTTTTCTTCATATCAAATAAGCAAGTTGACAAAAAATGTAGAACAATTAGAGTAAATACCCCTCCAACACAATTCCATAATATGTTACCATACTCGAATCGTAAAGAACGAAATGCGCAAAACCTGCACATCGCAAAAAAAAGGAAAGCGAAACTATTGTGTGTTTTGAAAATTTATTTTTTATACGTGTCCCCCTGGATAAGATTAAATCAAAATAGCTAAGCCAATGATACAATACAAAAATGAAATAAGATATCGGCGCTCGTGATTGTCTAGACAATAATCGGGTGTTACGGAATGAATAACAGTAGCGATAATTGTATACAGCAATGGTATAAAAAGCCAATTAAAATGAGAATTATGTATCAAAAAGAGATTTGTGTATGAAAAGCAGATATTCTACCAATAATAAAAGAGTGTTTAGGGATATTTCTTGGCGTGTAAGACTAGGAATGTCGCAATCTCCAAGCAGATACTACGGTAGCATGAGATAGTATCAAAAGTAGCCAAAGGAGTTTAGCAGGCATAGGAGTGTGCATTCCGTGGCCTACGGATACTCAAAATTCTAGGCCGGCTTCACCTTTACCAGCTTTTGATACTATCTTATGCTGCCGCAGGATCTGTTTGGTGTTCCTAAGCATAGGTAGAAAAAACAACATATTCTCTTGATGGACCGGTTCAAGAAAAGGACCTGGAAAATCAGTGGATCGTATATTGGACCGACTAGAAATTGAACCGATCATATACGGCGGTAGGCGTTCATATGTTTGGGGGCTTATAGGTCCAAGAAAATAACACGATCGAGGAGGTCCGTTTGTGAAGGTTAGACATCCAGGAATCGTTAAAATTGAAGACGAATAAATCTTTACTTCTGGATACTTTATTTTTATACAGACGTTTCGGAAGGCATCCGCCTTCCTTCCTCAGTGAAAAGAAAATGAAGACAAACAATTTCTTGGAACAAGGAATAATTCTTATGTTCTAAATAAACAAAAAAGGTAACGGCTAAGGTGTTCTAAAATAAACAACACAGGTAAACAATAAAATTAATAAATAAACAACACGATAAAATAAATAAATAAACAACACGATCATTCATTCTCCTTAGATACTACAGACATCTTAGACAGAGAATCTCGCTGGTTTGCGAGGGGGGTAAGGGAGCCAATTTATGAGCGGATTCATCGTCCTTCGCTTAACCGTAGGGGTGGGTTACGAACTGAGCTTTCTTGTGCTTGCGATACTTTATTGAACTGATTGATGGCTTTATGTATACACTTATCATGTTCTACTATCTTACTCCTTGTTACTTCATTTTACTTTGCTTGAATTATTCTAGAACCTTGTCAGTTACCTTTTTGTTTGTTTAGAACATTGTTAGAACACCTCAATAGTTACCTGTGTTGTTTATTTTAGAACACCTTAGCCGTTACCTTTTTTGTTTATTTAGAACATAAGAATTATTCCTTGTTCCAAGAAATTGTTTGTCTTCATTTTCTTTTCACTGAGGAAGGAAGGCGGATGCCTTCCGAAACGTCTGTATAAAAATAAAGTATCCAGAAGTAAAGATTTATTCGTCTTCAATTTTTTTGATCGAGGAGGTCATATCCCATATCTACCTCCTTGTATACAATGGTCAATTTTGCTATGCAGGGGAGCAATCTACAATATTTCAAAGATCCTGTGAAAGGTGGACTCTATTTATGTTCATGCATACGTACTTTTTTCTTTATTTAGACTTCAGCGGCTTCTGTTACAATGTGTCTGTTGTCCCATTCAGTCGAGGCTACAAAGTACTACATGTTGTACTATAGGCTATACAATAGTGAATGGACCTAAAATATTGCTATTAGTAAGCATTAACTCCTAAGGACATACTTGAAACGTATTGAAAAAGGCTTTATAGGTATTAAAGGGAAAAGGTCTTTTAATTGTGGTATATCTTAGAATGAATACGTACAATAGCAAAGTTTAACGTATACAGTAGAAACTGCATTATATGTATTTCACGTGCGTACTTTACACCTTTTATATGGCACTGTTTCTTACCTTTCTCACTGGACGAGTGAAGACCTTTCCCTTGACCTTTCAGTCTTTGTCCACCAGCTTTTAGTCCTGAAAGCCTGGTGAAAGGATAGGGAAACAATCATCCCACCATTGAAGTCTCTCTGGCCGTGCAGCATAGAAGTACGACCGGCAGCTTTGAGTCGTAAATACGGGGATACTGACACCTATAATTTTGCATTCATGTTCGCTGTAAAGACCTTTTACCCCGCATTGCCGATGAAAGCTTTCTCCACATTTGTAGACGTAGCATTACGGAGCAAAGCATGCAGATGAGTTTGATGTCAAATGTGAAAAAAGTCTCCCTCTATCTCTCTAAGTATTGCCTATATGTAGGAAAATCCAAAAGGGTTTTCTTTTTCTTGAATTGTACATGTGTCTATTTACAAAGAACAGGTAAGAAAAGATAAAGTGGACCACCTCAAACCAAGGACAAAGCATGGTGATGCCTTTAGTTAGCTATAGTTGAAGTTCAATGCGGCTTCCCTCCGACTTCGCACGTCTACTCTTATCTTATGTTTTTATTTTTTATTTTTTATTTTTTGGTGCCACATGCGGCGCCGTGTGGCGCAATCGGTAAGGTGTTCGGCTCAGAACCAGGAGGTCCCCAGTTCGAATCCTGCCATGCCACCGATGTTGTGCCCTTTACAAAAGGAACTTTACAAACTTTTCTCACTCAACTCAGGTGAAAATGAGTACCTAAGCGGATATGGTTGTTCCTTTGATAGATAAATGGAGGTCCCGTGTTTGGGGAGAGCCACACCCATGCACGTTAAAGAACCCACCACACTTATCGAAAAGAGTAGGGGTCCTTCCCGGTGTGAGTGGATCAAACCTTACGGTCTGGTCTCCGAGTTGACATCTTGTAGAGGTGATAGTCACCTGTTATGCCGATCCTTCCTCAAACGTGGTAAACCTTCAATAGATGAAAATAAGAATAAAGTCCGGAAGCTGCAGTACCATAAAAAGCCGCTGAGAGGCTCAAAATCCAATTATTTTCAGGTCTCATCATGACCTACTCACATATATAGAATATTGATATAATCCTTCTAGTCTTTCTCAAGTCTCATACAGACAAACGCTACCCAAAATATAACCTTCTTGGCGAAGGTAACTAAAGTGGTTAGCGGCACAACTGAGAAATCAATGAAACCGAAACTGGCCAATTTACGGTACTGTGACGATTTTCGGGCCCTCTTCGTTACATTGTAATTTTGGCAACTTTTTTTTTTTTGGCAACATTTCAAACTCTACCTGCGAGTTTCACATTTACCCCTTTAACGGTAGGAATGACGCACATGCAATTAGATCGGGTTACAGATATGTGCCCAGTCTGACCCTATGGTAACTCAATTCAATGAACTTTAACACTTAAAAACATTTTTCACAAAACAAGTTTAAAATCTTTATGCCAAATCTCTTCCTTCTTTTTCAATGACGCACACGAAAATCTGTGGGTTAGCACGGAAAGACATATAAGTGATTCAGAAGTTCGTGCACTTCATTCGATCGGATAAAACTTCGTGCGTTCATATCAAGTACGTAAAGGTGGTATCTCACTGCACTTGTGGCACTGCTGCGGCATTGCGGCGTTCGAAAGATTACCCTACAAATTTCAGATCAAGGACGAAATTCCTTACGTTTTGTATTTTGTTGTCTTCTAAGTCATACTTTAACGTATTACGCAATATCTAGATTTTTTTTTAAATCGGCGAAAATGAAACAACCGTGCCGAAGTGAATGAACCCCGCAGTGCCACACCGGTGCCCCAAGTGCAGTGAGATACGACCTTAAAGGGGCAATGGCCTACAACCATTTTCACACGTACACGTGAAGGCCCTAAGCCTTACGACGAAATTTTATCACGAAAAGACGCCATGTCTCCACGAAAGCGTAATCCTATCGGTTTATTCGCGTTTAGTGTAAGCACAAAACTGATTCACTCGGCTGATTGGCTACAAGCATGCCCAGTGAGGTTATGACTGCGTGATGATATAACATAGATAATGCACCGAACAACCTTTACCCCGAAACCGTCTTTTTGGCACTGTCGTAAAATGCCAACGTCCGACAAGTGTAAAAGAAGGTAATTAAAATTTGACGGTGTGATCTAGCAGAAAATACAATTTCCAATATGTTAGGAGATGTGTAAAGTGTTTGTGACGTTCTCGCAATCCTCTATGAGACCTGATTCTTCAAGTGAACGTTTTCGACTTTCTAATCTCAATGTTGCTAATTTGCAGTGTTTCATCGATGCGGCATCGCGGTAACGCTGGTTCACCTTTATCCGTTGGGCGACCTATATGCGTTGTTTATAAAAACAGGATATTCTCAAAAGCATGTGGTACTTTTAAGCACATTTGGTGGACATATTGCAATTTGAAACCAACTTCCGTCGACATGATATCCCTAAATACCTCATTTTCAAAAGCAACGGATAAAGGTCACCCAACAGATAAAGGCGAACTAGTGTTATATCCGGCGAACATTTTTTCCCACTCTCTTCAGTTTTATGGTTTTCTTGACGTTTCACCTCGTGTCCAGTCTCCGATATTATCATCCGATCAATATTGAAGGCATTTTTGTATTTCCTTTGCCTTTTTCCTCCCCTCTGGATGATTACTTGCGTGACAGTCTTGGCTCGTCCAGGTGACCAATAGATTTTTTGCTTAAATGTCTTTAGGAGGTATTCATGCGGACCAATTTTTATTACTCTTTTGTATTCTTGAGCATTTGAAGGGAAAAAAATCAGCACTTGCCTCTTTAGAACATTTACAAAATGTCTGACCGGAGAGTATGCTACGATCCCTATGGTGGAAAGATATAAATCTTGTCGATATCGAGGACAGCGCAAAGATATGGTTAACGCCGTTTTGTCTACACTGAACATCCAGGTAATACATCTAAAATTGTAGTGACGTTTCCACAAGCTCTCAATGAATCGTCTTCGCAAAATCCACTCTTTCAGTTAGTTTCCAAATAAGCAGCCTTGCCTTAAAGCTGCAGGTTGGCGCTGCATATTTCTTTAAAAGCACTCTATAGGATCGGATATAGGAAGGTTCTGGCGCCTTTCTTGGATCAAAACCATAATCCATAAAATTCTACCATGACGTCTGAAAGTGAGTCCATTCATGCATAGCAACAAGTGCATGGACTCATAATGAAATCTTTATTTGCATGTTCCTGCCCACAGGCTAAATGCAGTGATTCAATAGTATTGCATGGGATACTGAAGACTAGATACATTACAGGTTAGGGCTGGGTATCGGTACAGCGTACCGGTACAAAACCGGTTTTTCTTATTGGACCGGTCCAGAAAAACCGGACCTGAAAAAAGTAGGTGGACCGGATGTTGGACCGATTAGAATATTAACAGTTTATTCTATAACGCATTCACACGTTTGGCGCTTGCAGGTGGAAGAAAAATAACAAGAGTGAAGTAGAGTAGAGTTTATAGTAATTTCTACCAAGTTTTACAGCCAATCGTACAGGTGCAGTTAGCGTTGTAAGATTTTAAAACGCCAGTGTAAGTCTAATACTCCACCAAAATGATCTCTTTGTAGTGAAATGGACCATTGGTATGAGTCATACTGCATCAGGTCCAGGTTCAGGTCCGGACCTGGACCTAATCCTTTGGACCTGAACCGGACCTGGACCTGAATTGTCTGTACCGGTACCCAGCCCTATTACAGGTTGTGCTACAATCAAACAATTGGATAACAAATATCTAGAGCTATGCTATTACTAAAACTATTGTTTACATGCCTCTTCCCTCTTCTTAAAACAAGTATATACGAACTCAGAGTTTTTGTTGTACAATGTTGCCTCTGGCTGTCATTAAATATACAAATAGTTCGTCTTTGGTTAACTTTTTACATCGGGGGTCTACAATGAGAACACTGTTAAAAGAATTGCGTATAATAAACATATAGTTCGGGGCATATCGAGCATGCAGACGAACCTACATGCACGAATGCAACAAAGATCCAGTTAATGTCAATTACACAAGAGACTTGGTTTCTGTCCTTTCGGAGAGTTAGTAAAATGTGTAATTTGTCGAAGACAGGTCTGAACATTTGGTATATGTTCTGTATTCTGTGTCTCCACCGTGACTTACAAGATTTACCCAATTCTTGTCGTTGAACAGTCTTACGTTCCGGTAAGATATTAATCCGGGTCTGCCCTGAACGGTTCTGACGTCTTTGACGGTTCAAGTCATATTTACAAACCAAGCACAGTTGTACAAATCTTTCCATCTGTCTGGAGTTATAACTAAGTACACTAATATGGATCTGATTAGTCTATAAAGCGCACAAATGCCCTTAACAGCATGGATTGCGGTGTCTAGGAGACAAATCTGTATGCTAGTATGTTATTTGTGTTGGAACAAAGTTTAAACTTTTTCAATATAGAATTTACCAACACAGATGAGCTTTCATTCGGATACTAGTATATTATTGTTAATGGGGTGGGCCGACTACTCACTCTTTGCAGCCAGGGGCTGAATTGCGAAGAGCTTACAATAGGCGGGGCTAGATCGCAAGGGTCTGGAGCGAGCTGCCATTCGGCGCCACTCAGGTGACCTCAATACGACTGTCGCAAGTGTCTGGAGCGAGCTGCCATTCGGCGCCACTCAGGTGACCTCAATACGACAGTAATTCCCCCAGGTGCGGCCAAGGTAACACATGCCATGTGATATTGATGTCTGATGGATAAGGGCTACAGGGACCTCTCTCTGCACTTTGGGCAAACATGCGCAGGTTAATACTTATCCGCGGCGCGTCACTGTTATATAATAGTAGACAAATGCAATTGGAATAGGTTAGTCGGGTAGAGACCTTTTTTGTACCGTGTCATTCGTGGGAGCATGTATACCTCTTATGGAGAACATCCCAGTGGAGAACTCCGCGACGAAAAAGTGACAAGAGGGTTCCAAAGTGCCACACCTTCACATTTCATATAATCTGCTACGATATGATATTGAATACTAAGGCCCCCTTTTCCCTAGACGGCGATCAAGATTGGCTCTCACTGTTACCTGCATAGGATATGTGTAACCTTTCATTCCACACTGGGTATACTGTATTATACAGCATGTAAAAGTGTGACTGAAATGACATAAAAACACACAAAGTGTATAAGAATTCGCTTCTTTTCTATAGAATTCGTTGAACGATCTGTCAATTCTTTGTCACGGCGCAGAGAGAGCGCGGCCAGAGCGCCGTCCTAGTAGAAAGGGGGTATGTAAAGCGGCTGAAACGCGTAGAAATTGATGTGTTTGGTGGTGAAGGATGGAGGGCGGGCTTTAGCGTGGTATGCTTTACAGTTGGATGTGTGGATGTTATCCTTTTGCCCACGGCTGACGGAGGTTGAGTGGGCCGACTTGCAAAAAAACTTGTGTCTTGAATTCTCAAAAGGATTACCACACGAAAAACTACGTCCCGGAAACTGCAGAAGATGGGTACATTCCGTAAAAATATGGGTACTAGTCCCAAGTATTTTACCAGTGTTAGTTAGCTAAGGTTTAGTTTCTCCATAATATCATTTACCAACACAGATCTAGAGGAACTTTCATGCCTAGAAAAAGCTCTCACATTACGCGCACGAGTATGTAGAGAAGTAGGATTATAGGACAAATATTACAGCGACGCCAGGCGGCAATGTGAGACTTGCTCCAGTGAAGACGAAAATTTGACACATTGTGCGCACCAGGATGTACGGAAGTAGGACCACAAAGATTACTGCGGCGCCAGACGGCAATGGCAGACGTGCTGAAGAAGACCTGAAGGAACGACGACGGAGCATCATCTCATCAGACCGGCTCTGACTTAAGACAGACGGAGTACTTTTGACGTCTGGTCTGCATACTTCGCTAGACCTAGGGGTTCGTGTGTCCAAGTAGGTTGACCATAAAACTGCCATCGTGAGCGTCGGAGGGGATCTATTTTACGACAATCTTTGAGAAGGAAAGCTTCCTTGTTCTTGCTCGATGGTTGCTTTCGTCACCATCGTGATCAAAACGTTGACGAAATAGTGGCAAGGTCACTCTTTTAAACAAGTTTTTCTGTCTGCAGCTTTCTAAAGCAAATGGTCTGGTCTTCACGAATAACTCCTCGTAAGACGTTGGACTGATGCGATCAGACTGATACAAATGTAGTGCATGAACAACTACATGCTTCATTAGACGTCTAGACATAGGAGTTAGTGTGACAAAGTAAAAGAATAAAGTATGATAGATTATAAGATGGTGAGGACAAACGGACAACTCTGCCTTCAGACTGGAAACAAATCGAGACAAATAAAAATTGACATCATTTGAAAGATTTCTATGATAGTCTGCAGATCTGTAAAACTTTTGCGGTTCAAGTCATACCCACGCCCGTAATTAACGAAGTTCCAGCTTGAGCGCACATAGACAAAAGAAGCAGGATGGATCGGTTCCAGACGGTGAAGAAAGTCGAATAACTCTTGTGAAGACGCTGTATTTATGCCATCAGACAGGTACAAATGCTGTGCAAGAACTACCGCAAGCGTGAGACTGAGAGTTAGTGTGACCAATGTAGTTTTACAGCAAGTGATAAAGGCAGACGACTCTCACAACTTTAAAGAAAAAGACGCTGGATTGATGCGATCAGACTGGAGACTGATTGAGACAAGTAAAGTTTAACACCATTTACTCAGTAAGTTAAGAACATTTTGGAACCCTGTGAACTGGCTTTGGCTGCCCTAGCAACAAACATCATCCACCTTTAACCTCAATTTCTACAGATTTTCCCCACTGTTTGCTAATTGCCTCCTCTCCATCTTGAGTGAAAACTTAGTAGGAGGGTGCCATTGGCATTGGACCAGAGGATCTGCTTGAAGATCGAGTAAGAGTGTTTAATTGTTTTGACCATACTCAGCATAGTACCCAGACATTCCCCGAAACTCTTATTTCCGTACAGTGAAAGTTGTCAATGAGACGTTTCCGTCACGACCTGTTGATGATGTTCTCGGCTTGAATAACTGGAAATTTCTTATTTTCGTCCAGTGAAAAATGTTTTCGAGACGTGCGGTGGATCTATCACCATTACGGCCAGTTAGCGAAGTTCTCGGCTTGAGTGCCGAGAAATTCCTGGAAATTATTATTTTTGTCCAGTAAAAGATGTCCATGACACGCTTCCGTTTCCAAAACTTTAATTATTTTGACCAGACTCAGCATAGTACCCAGACATTCCCGGAAACTCTTATTTCCGTCCATTGAAAGTTGTCAATGAGACGTTTCCGTCACGACCTGTTAACGAAGTTCTCGGCTTGAGAACCCAGAAATTCCCGGAAATCTTTATTTTCGCCCAGTGAAAGATGTCCATGAGAAGTTTTCGTTACTACCTGTTAACGAAGTTCTCGGCCTGAGTACTCAGAAATTCCCGGAAATTCTTATTCTCGTCCATTGAAAAATGTTTTCGAGACGTGCGGTAGATCTATCACCGTTACGGCCACTTAGCGAAGTTCTCGGCTTGAGTGCGGAGAAATTCCTGGAAATTATTATTTTTGTCCAGTGAAAGATGTCCATGAGAAGTTTTCGTCACGACCTGTCGACGAAGTTCTCGGCCTGAGTGCCCAGAAATTCCCGGAAATCTTTATTTTCGCCCAGTGAAAGATGTCCATGAGAGGTTTTCGTCACGACCTGTTTACGAAGTTCTTGGCTTGAGTGCGGAGAAATTCCCGGAAATCTTTATTTTCGCCCAGTGGAAGATGTCCACAAGACGTTTCCGTCACGATCTGTTAACGAGGTTCTCGGCTTGAGTACCCAGAAATTCCCGGAAATTCTTATTTTCGTCCATTGAAAAATGATTTTTAGACCTGCGGTAGATCTATCACGGTGACCGTTACGGCCAGTTAACGATGTTCTCGGCTTGAGTACCCAGACATTCCCGGAAATCTTTATTTTTTTCCCAGTGAAAGATGTCCATGAGACGTTTTCGTCACGACCTGTTTACGAAGTTCTCGGCTTGAGCGCACGAAGAGCCAGGAAAGTAGGACAGACTGGGGTGGATTTGCTGCAGACGGGTCCCTAAACAAGACAAATGAAGTGTATGAGCTGCTGCATCCATCCTTAGACGTGGGTGTCAGTGTGCCGGTCTGAGTAGAGTTTAAGTGTGTCTGAGTAGAGTTAGTGGTTCTGTCTGAGTAGAGATAGTGGTTCTGTATGACTAGGATTAATGTGTATGTCTTAGTAGGTCAGTAAGTGGGTCGTAGACATTGACATCACCGTTAACCGCTGAGCAGATCTATTTTGGAACCCTGCGAACTTTACGTTGGCTGCCATAGCAACACATATCAGCCATCTTTGACCGCAGTTTCCCCAGATTTTCCCAATTTTTCGCTAAATTGACCCTCTTCACTTAGTGTGAAAACGTTGTAGGAGGGTTCCATTGGGCCAGGTTTGCTGCCAGTTAGACTTAGAAAAGGCTACATCAGAGGCTTGAGTATGGTAAATGATGATGACTAGGGTTTTGCACTACTCTTGTATACCTACCATGTGTAGAGAGAGAAACACTTGAAAGACAGAAAAATACCAGAAAAAACGTCTGAAACAAGATGTCCATTTAGTCTACCAGTTGTTTGAAGGGTAAGAAGACAAATTGAAGCAACTTAAACATAAATGGTCTTAACCATAGTGAGCACAAAAGATGTGTATGGGACGTGCCGTAGATTTGTCACCGTCACGACTTGTTCTTGTAACGAAGTTATCGGCTTGAGCGCACAAAGAGACAGGGAAGTAGGGAATGCTGAGACAGTCTTGTGGCAGGCGGTAAAGAAAGACGATGCCATCAGACGGGTCTCTACCTGAGACAAATGTTGAGCTGCTGCATCCTTCCTCAGACAAGGGTGTCAGTGTGCCTGTCTAAGTACAATTAATTTGTCTGTCTGACTAGGGTTAGTGTGTCTGTCTTAGTAGGTAGGTAAGTGGTTCTAAAAACAGAAAAATACCGAGAAAAAACGTCTAAAACAAGATGGAGCGTACCGTTTGCTTGAATGGTCCACATGCACAGTGAGTACATAAGATGTCTATGAGGCGTGCCGTAGATCTATCACCGTTGCGACCTATTACCGAGTTCTTGGCATTAGCGCACGAAGAGACAGAGAATTAGGTAAGACTGAGACAGACTTGTGGCAGGTTGTAAAAAAAGACGAACAACTGTACTGATGCCATCAGACGGGTCCCTAACTGAGACAAATGAAGTGCATGAGCTGCTGCATCCTTCCTCAGACAAGGGTGTCAGTGTGCCTGTCTAAGTACAATTAGTTTGTCTGTCTGACTAGGGTTAGTGTGTCTGTCTTAGTAGGTAGGTAAGTGGTTCTAAAAACAGAAAAATACCGAGAAAAAAACGTCTAAAACAAGATGGAGCCTACCATTTGCTTGAATGGTCCACAATGAGGACATAAGATATCTATGAGACGTGCCGCCTATCTGTCACTGTCACGACTTGTTCTCGTAACGAAGTTCTCGGCTTGAGCGCACGAAGAGACATGGAAGTAGGGAAGGCTGAGACAGACTCGTGGCAGGCGGTAACAACTGTAATGATGTCATCAGACGGGTCCCGAACTGAGACAAATGAGACGAGTCCCGAACTTCCTCAGACGTGGGTGTCCGTGTGCCTGTCTTTAAGTTAGTAGAGTTAGTGTGTCTCAGGAGGGTTAGTGTGTCTGTCTGACTAGGGTATTGTAAGTGTGTCTGTCTGACTAGGGTAAGTCTAGGATTTTTCTTAGTAGGTCAGTATGTGGGTCGTAGACATTGACGTCACCGTTAAGCGCTGAGGGGATCTAATTTTACGATTCTATGGGGGATTGGAGAAGTAAAGTGAAGCTATCTACTTTAGAATACATCGCTTTCATTTAAACCCCCACAACGTGAGAGGGGGGGGGGTCAATGTAGACACCGAAGAAGCAAACGGAACCTGAATTTATGAATCTTCTTGACGATAGTGAATATGGAAATCCAAGACGTCAGGTATGCAGAATACAAATTTACGATGAATGGTTATTACCCTTACCTAGTCCCATCCTCATGTCTGAGGGTCGGGGACTATGGTAGCATCCAGTATCAGCCTCCTCCATTCCCTTCTGTCTCTGGCTCAGTGGGCGCACTCAGCCAGTGTCATGCCCATCCACTCCCGAATGGTTATACTACGTACAAAAAACTTAATTGTATCAATCTATACATAGTAAATGAACAAGTTGATAATATGGTAGTCAAAAGTATGAAAACCGATTCCGCAATATCTATATCTCCTTTTTTGAGCAGGTGTTTTTTTTTCTTTTAATGTTAAAGGTATTCCAGTACATGACCTAATAGACTTCTTTTCCATGGTTCAAGACTTACCAATGAACCACATCCCGCCTTAGACTGGAGCCGAATCAAGACGGATTGGTGGATTTGACTGGGTTAGAAATCACTAGACAGGGGGTCGCAAAGTTTAAGTATTATTACGTGAGTAGCCACGTTAAATGTCTACAAGTGTCTATTTTCCAAGGAAGTTAATGCGTTCGGGCACCGTTTGCTTGTGGTTGGTTGGTTTAGCATTACTCAAGAAACTGGGGACGAATCTTGATGATATTTGGTACTTGGAAAGGTGTCGGCGAAACCATGAAGTTGGATTATGGGCCACCTGGTGTTTTCCTGTTAAGCTGCAGTAGAACTTCCGTTTTTCCTTCGATGGGCACCGTACTATATTTGCCTCTTTCTAATGGTAGATAGCTCGGAGGCTCATAAATAACTTGTATATTGTTTGGGCCCTTGAAACTACAGGGGCCGATTTTTATTTGAGACTTTGAAAGAGACGAACCCGTATTGCGAGATTTGTTATTCTTTTTGGCATTCCTAAAACAAGGAAGAAGACTTCCTTATAAGGTAAACTGTAAGGTAAAGAATTACAGCCCGGTAAGTCGTTGACGGAATTGAAAGCAAAAACAAGTTCGTGGAGCCATCTGCGTCAAGAGTGCCCCGAGCATTAGCACTGTGTGCAATAGTATTTTATCCTACATGATCGGAAAGATGTCTGGTTGGTCGGAGCTCGAGGCTTAACCAATTTATGTCGCCCACATGGAAACAATATAATAAAAGATGTTCAAAGAATCTCAGTCTTGTGGCGTTTTATGGCAGGCAACAGTATCTGACACTTATCTTAGTTGTTAAGGAACGCTCAACGCTCAGTGACAAAGGAAACTTAGAACACCGGTGTCACACTTTTCACAACAAAACCTTCATGAAACAAGGTAGAAGACTTCCTTATAAGGTAAAGAATCTCAGCCTGGCAAGTTGTCACCAAGAGTGCCCCTGGCACTGTGCGCGAGATTATTTTATCTGATCTGATCTGATGCCTGGTTAGCTGGAGGCTTAGCAGATTAACTTACGCCTACACGGACAAGATGGAATCAACGATGTTGAAAGAAGTCGATTCTGCTGAGTTTGAATGATGAGCAACTGTATCCGACGCTTATCCGAGTTGTCAATGAGCAAGTCAACGCTCATTGACAATGGTAAAGAACGTACTTCCCTAGCGGGTACGTCGATGAAGTTTGGACAATCTCATCCAGGTAAAAAGATGCGCCAAATGGCAATTACTCAAGCAAGTGGATATGCTTTTGGAAACGGTCAGAGGTTTCAGATAACATTGGTTATCTTTCGTCAGTGACACTTAATAGATCTTGTAGGGGGAGCAGATTTTATATCCTAACTATGAATTAATGTGCAAAGGAGATGAAGACATTTATTCTAAGCTTGCAAGTGGGAAGACAATTCTTAGCAGTCCAATAGGAAAACAAACGTATATAATAAGTACAGGAGCAAAAAAATTGCAGTCCTTAGGATTAGAGCACTCTTGGATTGGACAATGAACTGGAAGCGCGATGTAGTTGAAGACAGCCACAGCATTTTACAATATTTCTGGACACACTGGTCATAATTACATCTGGTATCAGTTGTAGAGAGAGAGAGTAGTTCCTCTAACTGCTAACTGGCAGCCTTCTAGGGGTAGTTTGGTGATGTATTAGGCTTATACAGGCCCTCCTCCTAAAGTTGGATTCTTCATCAGCAAAATTAAGTGCGGATACACGTACATTAGAGACCCGGCAAAGTTAAATCGTGATGCAAGATACAAAGTACAAGTTTTCATTCTCATGCTCCGCAAACTTTCACGGACTGAATCGTGCCACGAGGTAGATAGTGGGAGCTTCTTACCAATATGCAACACTGGTCCGCATATTAGGTTGATTCTGGTAATCCCAAAGCTTGAATTTCTAATCTATCAATAAAAAGTGAGCTGCTACCTGTCGGCTTCTTTATTGAGTAACAGGAAAGATATCGGAACTTAAGCCGGTCATTGTGTTGTATCAAACGTTAATCTTATAGTAGCTTCGCAAGCTTAAGCTCTATCGGAGCAATGTCAATTTTACACCCGCAACCATTACGTCGGCTAAAACGTAGGAATAAGGTTTCTAAGCCTTCAAATGTGTTCAAAGGAAGTTAAGTGTAACCCTTCTTAAGTCTAACTTTCATACTTAGGCCTATTGACTGTCCATGGATATAGGTCAAAGGCTAAATCCCTTTATCTATCGGAAATCTTAGTGTCGTCACTGAATTAACATTTATCACACTGAAGTGGCCAGTTCTCTGTTGTGGTTGTGGGTGAAGGCAGCAGGAATAAGGTTAAAGATTAAAGTTCAATAATTAAGAATTCATCAAGAAGAATCTGCTGTTATAAAAAGATGTTCGCTGATGATACTTGGTGCAGCTGTAAGCAAGGAGAAGAAACAGGAAGAAAACAACATGCCGACACTTGGGATCGAACCCGGGCCGGCAGATCACAATTACAACAGTACTGATACGCCGAAAGGACTGACCAGCTGATTGGCTTGGCTGTTTACCGCTACCTATCGCGCCAAACCCGGACAGCCAAGCGCACAAATGTAGACGTGCAAACTGTTCGGCCAAAAGGCTTAAGCCCTTTGACGTCTCCAGTTTAGCAGTCCTTGAACCCCACTTTAACACTACTGAACGATCTGCACTGTAGTAAGTATACATTATAGCGTTCAAACGTGTTAATCGCCGACTAACTAGCCTTATATAGATAACCGAGCAATATCATTTGAAACATAGACCGACATTTCAGATCGTCCGACTGCTAGTCAAGCTGTAAACACGGATGGCCTCTGTAGTCAAAGTTACATGTATCATTAATACTGCTGTATATTGTATACTATTGTATAACGTCACTGCAGTTTATATTGTTACCAGGGCTAGCCCTTGATAATAGCCTCCGGCTAGTTGGGTAGCCCTGGCTGTATTTCTCATGGATATACAGCCGAATAAATCAAATCAAATCAACACAACATTTAAAAAGTCTATGGAATATATGAAGTGTAGACGCCTGAACCAATTTGGCACAGTATAGTAACCCACTGCTTCAGGTTTCCCCAGTCTAGTACCTTGCTGCCAATCACGAGCAGTTGAATGATGAACACTTGATTGAATTTCTGTGCCATGCAACTCGGGTCGTAAGTTAATCATCACCCGTGGAGGGGGCATTATGTTCAATATACTGAGCTGCTGCTCTCGTAGTTAACACCATAAAATTATCGTTTTTAAGAGGGACGGACACAATGGCTCCGATCTTTTGTTTACGTATTACGGTCTCCACTCCAATTTGAAAGCACTTCGTAAACTCTAATCGTATAAGGTATGACATATTGATTGGCCACTCTCGCTCGGTATGAATAGTTACGTAGGTGATTTTGTAACAAACGCGTCAATTGACGTCGGCTTATTGCCTAAATATTACTGTAAGACAATTTGAAACGCATTTTATAAGGCCATGTGTTTCGTGAAAGCAAATAAATTCTTGGAGTTATTTGCTGTGCCTTAATTTGCAGCGCTTTTTATATTTTTTTCATAAAACCAAATAAAATCTAGGAGGTCTTTGCTGTCTCCTAACAGTGCCTAGTTGAATTATAATACTATATTTTTATATTGCTCTCATTATTTGACTTGACTCGGTCCGTGTTGTAGGATTTTAAAGTATTGAGAAGAACACCTGGCAACAATTCAACCTGGTATGAAGTGTAAGCTAGCTATGGCCTAGCATAGAATGGCTTATGGTCATACTTGTGCTATGGCTTGAAGCATTCCGTTATACTCTAGATCTTGTCACATTTGGCGAAAATCGATCGGACGACGATTCTTTGGCAATCGCCCGAAACTCACTTATTTATCTCCAAAATTAGTTGTCAATGAGTAATCTTTCGAACCCCGCAGTGCCGCACAGGTGCCCCAAGTGCATAAGATGGAGGTGCCATCCACCATTTACCTGGCATAACCAATGTCTTTTGCACCGAACATGGGAGGTTCATATGATTGATTTGCTCCCTCAAGGTAAATATGTTCCTAATCTTTCCATATGGTCTTGCATCTGTTCGTTTTTAACATTTGCGCTCGTTGATTCATAACAATGCAAAACACATTAATCTGGTATTACCCCTGTCACATTAGCCACGATCTTCGGGCGTATCGATGGAAGATCGGCCATATTTAAGATCGACAGAGGGTTGCGCGTATTTTTCACCTGAAAGCCGTCCCTGTCACATATAAGCCATACTTTGTACCTTGTACAATTGCTGTGCAATAATGTTATTATTATAACGAAGTATCTTACGTTTTGTGTATTTTTTTGTTTACTTTAACGTACGACGCAATATCTAATAATAGGCAAAAATCACACAACAGTGCAGTGAACGAACCCCACAGTGCCGCACCGGTGCCCCAAGCGCAGTGAGATACGACCTTAAAGCCACACGGTTGCTTTTAGCCGACCACTTTGCTACCAATGGGATGTTATCCCTTGCTAACGTGCTGATAACAGACATCTTAGCTACATAATTTGGCACAATTTTATAAGAGGGTCCCTTTCTAAACAATAAGTTCTATTATGCTGTGTTTAACATTCCAGTTATACATCAATTTACCATTTATCTATTAGTAAGTTGATAGATAATCATCAAGGTGAGATAATCATGAATTAGTATTTGGATTGCCATGAGTTGAGAAATTATTGACTATCAGGACATATAGTTGAAGACAATCCACGAATTCCAACTAAGGATGCATCTATAAAACAGGCCATCATGAAATACTTCAATATATACTACTTTGCTACACGCCCTAATGGATTCTAGGAAGCGTAGGCGGTATATGGCAACGCACGCGTCAATCTAATTCTAATTGCCTGCATTATACGATTTTACTCTTAGCGACGGGTGCCAGGTGGAAATACAAAAGTGCTTTTGACAGCTCCTCACTGTAACGTTACCGTACCTTAAGTTAATATACACGATATAGGTTCATATAGTTGTATCCAAAGTGATTGCTTGCAATGTCGGTTACTCTGACGCATGTTGGCTAAGGGTGGGTACCGGTACGGCGTACCGGTACAAACCGGTTTTCTTATTGGACCGGTCCAGAAAAACCGGACCAGAAAAAAATCGGAGGACCGGTTGTTGGACATATTGGAAAATGAACAGATTATATGATCAGGCATTCACACGTTTTGTGGCTTACCGGTCGAGGAAAATAACAAGAGCGAAGTAGATTGCGTCTATAATCATTTCTACCAAGTTTTACTGTCAATAGTCCAGAGAAAGTTAGTAGGACTTTAAAACACAAGTGGGGGTGGAAATTACCACGAAGCTGATTTCTTTGTTGCAAAATGGACCATTATTTTCAGTATCATCCATTCACAAGTTCTCACATACTGAATAACGTCCAGTTTCAGGTCCGGACCTGGACCTTATCCTCTGGACCTGAACCGGACCTGAATTTTCTGTACCGGTACCCACCCCTAATGTTGACCAAGGAGGGGGTTGTGTCAGGTAGTGGTTGAAGGCACCTGCGTCCTATACATCCCAACCACGTAGTTCCTTGAAGTCAAGTGCTTTGCTATCGTGATGTTATTCCTTGTTAATGAGCAAGCAGTTAAGATGTGTGAATTGAAGCTTTAAGTCTTCTGATTTTTACATCGCTGCTATCCATCAATTTCGCATTCATCTAAGTGGATCGTGAAAAAGTACCTAATTAGAATTACGTCTCTGAATTTTCTGTGAGTTTGAGAGATTATAGCTATAGAATGTCAGGATATAGATAATCAATATGTATATAATTCAGGAAGTATAATCAAGACTGCACGTATAAATAGGCTGAAAATAGTTGATGGGATTGCCACTTGGTAAGTGGGTGAAATGGTAGTAACGAACGCGTCAATTGAGTTCTATTAGCCTGAGATGGAAACTGAGATAAAAAGTTTTGAGCGGCTTGGAACCTTAGCCTCTTTGTAATCAAGAACAGATTTCCCGCCACGTGCACGTGTTAAATACGTAGCGTGATCTGATTGGTCGAAGTATCATTACCCGACAGACAACGGGGAACGAGAGACAGCTAGTCACTTCACAACGCGCGGTCGGATTGTACGGTTCCATTAACTAGCGGGTCTGTGATCAAGGAAGTATACGGAAATACAACATCACCTGTTTTTATTGACTCAAACAAGCTATTCTAAATACCGTGGCCTAGATTCTTGACATTCTTCATATTTTTCGCTTCAGTCCTTGTAAGACAATTCACAGTGCTTTTTTGAAGGCCTGATTTTCAATGAAACCAAAAAACATCTGTAGGTCTGGAGTTCTTTGCTGACTCCTACTCGCACTTAAATTGATTTTGAAAACTCGATTTTCAACTTACTCCTTATATTTAGTTGGCTCAACCTGTATAGATGAATTTTACGTATCCTTGATAAAAACACGTGAACCTTTCATCGATTCTACCCGGTATCAAGCTCTGGTCTTATATAGAATGGGTTATGGTCGTCCTTGTGCCATGACATAATAAAAGTAATCCGTTAATATAACCAATCAATGTGTCCCATCTCCTTCTCAAATGCAAACGAAAACTTTAAGGTAAATACACAATGTAATGAAAAAACGTCAGGCCAGATGGAAGGATGGAAAGCGCATTTACTTTGAGGAAACAAGGCCTTCAAATCAGGCTCTCTGGGCCTTTTTTGTCTTCTTTTTTTTTGGCTTATCATACACTTTTGCTGTCTTGTAAAAGTGCATTATGAGCCAAGAAGACGGACCAGAGAGTCCGTTTTGGAGGCTAGAGGAAACAAGCCATCAAATGAGCTTCGCACGTACGGCGTTTAAGACGGCGGTTATCCGGTAAGTGGTGGAAGCACCTGCGCCTTATCCATGTGAATCCTTATAGTCAAGCGCTTTGCTTTTAATGGGATGTTATTTCTTGCTAACGAACAAACATCTTAACTGAAATCGTATCATGCTTTGTCACATCGCAGTTATTCATCAATTTCACATATATCTAAGTGAGTCGTAAGATAGTACCTGACTAGAATTACATCTTTAATATAAGGTTTGTATGAGTTTGAGAGATTGTTTAATATCATGACATATATTGTATACATGTATAATCATATAATCCAGGAGGTTTAATTATGACTTCAGGTTTAAAAAGGCTGTAAGAACTTTAAGATGGGATAGCTACTAGTAAAGTCGAGGTTAGGTAGGTACGATGGTAACGAACAGCTCAATCGAGTTCTAATTGACTCCAGATTACGCTCTTGGAGACGAGCGTCGCATGTGGATATACATAAATGTTTTTATCGTGAAATAATAGCTGATTAGAATGACATCTTTGAGGTTTCTATGAGTTTGTGGATTATTTAATATGAGGACATGAATATGTATATAATTCAAGAAGTGTAGTTATGACTGCATGTATAAATAAGCTGAAAATACTTTAAGATGGGATAGCTACTCGTGAAGTCTAGGTTAAGTAGGGGAGATGGTAACGAACAGCTCAATCGAGTTCTAATTGACTCCAGATTGCGCTCTTAGAGACGACGTCGCATGTGGATATACATAAATGTTTTTATCGTGAAATAATAGCTGATTAGAATGACATCTTTGAGGTTTCTATGAGTTTGTGGATTATTTAATATGAGGACATGAATATGTATATAATTCAAGAAGTGTAGTTATGACTGCATGTATAAATAAGCTGAAAATACTTTAAGATGGGATAGCTACTCGTGAAGTCTAGGTTAAGTAGGGGAGATGGTAACGAACAGCTCAATCGAGTTCTAATTGACTCCAGATTGCGCTCTTAGAGACGGGTGTCGCATGTGGATATACATAAATGTTTTTATCGTGAAATAATAGTTGATTAGAATGACATCTCTGAGGTTACAATTAGTTGGGAGATTATTTAATATCAGGACAGGAATATGTATATAATTCAGGAAGTGTAGTTATGACTGCATGTATAAATAGTCTGAAAATACTTTAAGATGGGATAGCTACTAGTGAAGTCTAGGTTAAGTAGGTGAGATGGTAACGAACAGCTCAATCGAGTTCTAATTGCCTGAAGATTGCGCTGTTGGAGACTGGTACAAAGTGGATATACATAAATGTTTTAAAAGCAGCTCACCGAAACGTCAGCGTATTTATAAAGTTTATATACATGATACAAGTTCATATAGTTGTATCGAAAGTGATTGCTTGCAACGGTGGTTACTCTGATTCAACGTTGACCAAAGGAGACTCGACATCTATAGTTACTGTAGCTTTGAATACCATGCTCTGCTGTATACCGCATGTGCATTATCGTCTGGATACATGCTGCGTTTGACGTGCTCAACTAACTATGAAATGTATTTGAACACAAAACGCATTGTCGTAGTTTGTTTCTGTGATGTCAATGTTGACTCCTGGGGGTCGACGCCGTGGGATAGAACCCCTGAGATATAACCCCCTGGGATAGAACCCCTCCCCCTAGATAGAACACCCTGAGATAGAACCCCATGAATATAACCCCATGGATATAACCCCCTGGAATAGAACCCCTGAGATAGAATCCTCCCCCAGATAGAATACCCTGGTATAGAACCCACTGAGATAGAACCCGTGATATAGAACCCCTTGGACAGAACCCATGAAATAGAACCTCCAGGGATATAACCCCTGAGATAGAACCCTTTGGGATAGAAACCTTGGGATGGAACCCCTAAGATAGAACCGCATGGATATAACCCCTGAGATAGAAGCCCCTCGGATAGAACCCCTGAGATAGAACCACATGGGATAGAACCATTGGGATAGAAACCCTTAGGATTCACAGAATTTCACTCCTTATATGTACGTTCCACCTAGCCCATCCATTATCTCCTTTTATATATTGAATTTTCCTCGAAAATGATCATAGAAATAATCTAATGAAAGAGAGTATACGCAAATACAATATAACCTGTTTCTATTGACTCAAACAAGCTATTCTAAATGCTGTGGCCTAAATACATGGAATTCTTCATATTTTTCGCGTCACTCCTTGTAGGTCAATATGCAGTGCTTTTTATAAGACCAAATTTTCAATGCAACCAAATAACATCTACAGTTACTGTAGTTCTTTGCTGACTCCTACCCGCACTTAAATTGATTTTGAAAATTTTCCACTTACTCCTTGTATTTGATAGTGGTTGGCTCGACCTGTATGGTAGGATTTCACGTATCCTTGACAAAAAAACAAACATGGTATGAAGGTGAAATGATATAGATTGGCTTATGGTCGTCCTTGTGCCATGACATACAGTAATCCGTTAACCGATTAATGTGTCAAATGTCCTTCTCAAACAGCCAACACAAAGGTTAATAAAGAAGAAACGTCAGGCCAGATGGAAAGATTGAAAGTGCATTTACCTTGGCCTTGAGGAAACAAGCTATCAAATGAACTCACGCACGTACGGCGTTTAAGAGGGAGTTTATGTCCGGTAAATAGTGGAAGGCACCTGCGTCTTATGCATCGTAACCATGCGGTTCCTTATAGTCAAGCACTAGAGCAAACTATGTCAGATGGGGCCCTATGCGGTGAAATATGTATTAGCCTGGTCCCGACCTCCGGTCGCTGATGTATGTATGTACTATCAATGGGCTGTTATACCTTGCTAATGAGCTATGAGCAGGCAACCTAGCTAAAATATGAATGTTGAAATCGTATCATGATGCAGTTATCCATCAATTTCACATTAACGTCACTAACTGGATCGTGAAATGGATCGTACAATTACATCTCTGAGGTTTCTATGAGTTTGAAAGATGTAGATAATATGTAATACAGGAATTGTAAATAACAAAAATAAGCTAAAATATTTATGACCGTATATCCTGACTTGCTACTCGTGAAGTCTGTCATGTCTGTCAAGTAGGTAACATGGCAACGAACACGACATTAGAGTTCTAATTGCCTGCAAAATACGGCTTGGCTCTTAGCAACGGGCTCACGTGTGGGAATACCAAGATGTTTTTGACAGCACATCACCACGCTCCTCCACAGCGTACTTTAATTAGATACACGCCCCGGCCCACTGAGCATAGCGGGGCGCATTTTTCGTGTTTACCTAGTCTTTGTGTCCTGGGTAACCTACGTAGGGTAACCTGGGTAAGAGAACGTCTTTTCCGCGCAAAGCATGCTGGGGGAAGGGACATAACCCGGAGAAGGCCAAACTCGCTGCCGTGCCGAACTCCCTCCCGTGACATATCTCCCCTCTCGGCAATCTAGAAGGGTAATCTAACACCCTCGCAGCGCCACCAAATTAGGTACATTTTAAAGTTCCCTTTGATACAACGTATCACCATTTTGGCAACATTTTACCTCCGAAATAGTAAACTTGCGTCTTCTTTTAGCCCCGTTAACTGTAGAAAATACTAGCTAACTTGGGTACAGTCACACGTTGTATGGAAACGTACACAACTTACGGTTTGCTAAGGTAATTGAGACAAACGCAAAACAAAACAAAATGACAGCTGTGGATTCCATGTAGTTTTATTTGTTTAAGTAGTGTAAGCCCAAAATCTAAACCTATGGCTTCTTCGCGGCGCTGAATACGAGCGTGGCACATCGCCGTAACATCAGCGTAGAAGGACCTGTCGGCGTAAAATATCCCGCTGTGTCCGAACAGAGATCGAATGCAATAACGGTCGTTAGCCTAGTAGACTGGTGCCACGTTGACCAAAGAGGACGACGAAAGTGAGTCGGTGTCTATGATATATTCTGATCCCAGCTATATACCGTATGTGCACATGTTGCTTTTGACATATTAATTGAAACTGTGTTGTTGATGCTGTGCGGTGTTAAAGTCCACGAGGTTGATAGTGATACACGTAGAAAGGTTTGCTTATCTTTTTTTCTTATTCTTCCTGTTCAAAAAAAGGTACACGTGCTTGTTTGTTAAGTTTGTATTTTCATGCCGTCAAGCCGCTCATACTTAGATCCTCCCACGATGTTTGACGCTTGGTGTCCTGTTCACTATCGTGTAGCTTGCACATTAATTATATATCTGTACGAGTATAGTCATGGGCGGATATGCAAATATTCTTCATCTCCGAAAATGGGATTCTGAGCATTTCTTGCGACGTTCTGCACTAGGTTTCTCTTAACTAAACTGTATTTCTGAATGAAATATTTGTAATTATGTTATAATCAAAATCGTCATATTGACGGCACCTTTAAGAGAATAAAGGAAAAGAAAAGATAAAAGTACTTCCCGCTCCTGTGGGTACATTGGGCGGTGCCCATTTCCGTTTCAGTAGGCCACACACAAATTTGTGCAATCACTACAGCAGGGGGGCAAGTATACTGGTAGTGGTGTATGTGTTCTATTTCCATACTCTTTTTTCAAATGCTGAGTGCTAAGCAGAGAATGTACCAGTGTATCTTTGGTATGACTCGGCCGGGGATCGAACTCACGACTTGACGAATACAAGACGAACACTCTACCCACTCAGTCATTGCACCGGTACCTTGGATAAAGCCTGTGCACTAAACCGCTAAATTGGGGGGTGATCCCTTTAAAGCTAAAAGAGATTACGGAAAGCCCTAACCAGTGCCGATTTAAGCCCATTGAACTATACAGCTAAAATCTTCACTGTCAACGTGTCTGGGATCTAAAACCACCTTGATCAAACCCTTGCGATCGAAACACTGAGATCGAACCCCTGGGATTGAGCCCCCTGGATCAGCCCCTTTGTGATCAAGCCTCTGAGACCGAATCCCTTGGACTCTTCAATTCGATTTGCTTTTGGACAGACGAGGACAATGTGGCACTGCACACTTATATCAACAGTGCCACATACACGTAGTACATGTAGTTTTTGACCTCCCCGACCGATGTCAAGTACCCATTTTTACACCTGGGTGAAGTGAGGAAGGTCGTGTAAAGTGCCTTTCCAAAGGGCACAGCGTTGGGGGCACGGCGGGGATCGAACTCAGGACCTATAGATTCCGAGCCGAACGCTCTACTAGTTACGCCACGCCCGACGCCACAACTCTTCAATTCGGACCCCTTGTTGAGAAGGGATCGCTTATCAATTACGCTACGGGGACCCGCTACTCATAGAAGTATTATCTAGTTCAATCTAGCTAGCCTATCTACGATCTCCTTTATTACATTTTCCCGTATTGTAATCATAAAATGAGGCAATGAAAAGGCAGGAAACGCAGCTCAAATATTACATGCATGAGATTCAATTCACTCCTACTCCTCACGTCCCTCTTTGTAGGTCGATTTGCAGCGCTCTTTAAAAGGCTTGATTTTCCATCTGCACACTACATAACATCTACGAGTGCTTTACATGCCATGTAAGGAATCCGTATCCAATTCAAATACTCAGTTTTCAAATTTGTCTTTTCATTTTAGGCCTTTGTGGTAGGATTTTAACGAATCCTTGTGAAAACACCTGGCATCGACTATACCTGGTAAGTGTTAACAATATATAGAATGGCTTATGATCGTCCCTGGGACATAGAACAATTTTTTCCATCTCGTTCTGATACCCAGGTGGAAGGATAATAAACGTGTCAATCCTATTGAGACGGGGATGGTAGGGGGTGGTCTTTTGAGGCCTACACTAACTTTTAAGTCGCATAACGCCAGAACGGCTTTGTTGAGGTGTCAACAATTTCACAGAGTATGGACAATTTTCCATTTTGTTGTTGCATTTTCCATTCCAACCGTTTGTTCACAGACATTTTTGACGAAAATTGCTACTTTCTGTTGTCACAATGTATTTTTCAAGTTTATTTGTCATATTACTGCTATTTTATTACATAGAATAAACCTTATGTTATCTAGAATATTTTTGGTAATTAAATATGAATACATTATGCTAAGTTGATAATGTCATCGGCCCAAACATGTTTTTGCTTGTTTTGGCTGGCCAGTAAACCTTTCTTAAATATTACGTTAACTTGTCTTACGCACAGGACACTAGAGTTGCAAAATACGTATACCGGACTGTTAGGTTTAATCCACTCAAACCTCCACTCTTTTATGTGTTGTGACAGCGCACTAGAAGTGTGGGTCTCCTCAAACACGGCCCTCACCGGTTTAACGCTCCATCTTAGATGACACTTTCAACAGCAGCTAGGTATTTATTTTTACCTAAGTCGAGTGATGAAATAGGTGTTATGTGTCTTTTCCGTGGGCACAACATTAGGGCCTACCAGGTCATTGAACCCAGAACCGTTAGACTAGCAACCCTAACCACAAGAGCGCCTTGTTACCCTATGATGTATCATCAATGAAGAAGAAACAGAAAATCTTCAAACCCACGAGAAAATACTCAAAAAGGCTCAGCTGCTGCTGTAAGGCCGTACCTTAAAGAAAGACTAAATCAAATCAACTCCCCACTGCAAACTTGCGTATTTGATCATAAAAACCTCCAGAGGGATTGCCGTACGTGAGCACTTTAAAATTTTCCAGTCGTTGCATCTTTTTGACAATACAGTTCTGGCATATGTGTTAGGTAAGAAAACGACGATAATGAAATATGACATATATATATATATATATATATATTTATATTCTCAAACTGTCACACTCATGCCAGGGTGTCTTCAGATGACTGTTTCTAGTCATATCAGCTTCTTGCAGTTTCTTGGCATATGTGGTCCACGTGTTTCTCTATATTGTCTCATCCATCTTGTGCACGGATGTCTCCTCCACTCTCTAAGTGTCTGCTCAGTACTCCACCTGTTGTCTCGTAGCCTCGTTACATGTCATGGCATAACGGTAGCTACTAAAGTGTAAGGTGATTTTAACGGTGAATAGGAGGTTCACAAATTCCATAAGAATCGCAACGTTTCACGTCTTACTGTGTCACTCTCTTTATCATTTGAGGTCCTTTGATAATACTGTTGGTAGCTATTAATCTATACTCTTGAACCCCTTTCTACTGATGTTGACTTACTGCTGCCATTGAAGTTCCTCGCCCAAAAGGTTATTTTTCATGCATGAGAGACGGGTTCCCCTGCCTAAGATGAGTTTTCAAGGTTGGTCGACTGATGCATCTTAACCGTATAACCTTCCCTAGACCTGAATTGAATCCATAAACACTTTATCATTGATGATACGGCCGGGGCAGGGCAACAAATTCTCCAAAGGTTTCAGCATTAGGGAAGACGCATTTTAAAGGTCGCAGAGGACCAGGGAAGATACATTGTAATCCCAATGACTTACAGTAATCGACATGGAATTGAGTCCCTCACATAGTGTGTGACGATGAATGAATTAAGGCAGAGGTAAAGTACCTAACATTGTAAAGGTATTGTACTTCATATCAGCATTCTGAATATCTATCACAATATGGGCAAGGTCAAAACGCCCCAGGAAAGGGATGTCTTTGAAGAATCGCGGAGGGGAATCAAGTTCAATGTCTAGCATTTGAAAGTGTAACTTGATAACTATTTGCCTCGACAAACCGTATGAATTTTATCGGTCTAGGTTGCTAGAATAGATATCTTTATACATACAAAACAGATATTTTGGTCTATGGCAGGTCTCTTTTGTATTGTGCATGTGCTTT